>NC_048226.1:23917748-23918066 GCF_002007445.2 Ailuropoda melanoleuca
CAGCTTCTTAATCCAGTCATCTGTTGAAGGGCATCTCGGCTCCTTCCATGATTTGGCTATTGTGGACCACAACTTCTTAATCCAGTCATCTGTTGAAGGACATCTTGGTTCCATACATGATTTAGCTATTGTGGACAATGCTGCTATGAACATTGGAGTCCATATGGACCTTCTCTTCACTACGTCTGTATCTTTGGGGTAAATACCCAGTAGTGCAATTGCTGGCTCATAGGCTAGCTCAATTTTTAACTTTTTAAGGGATCTCCACACTGTTTTCCAGAGTGGCTGTACCAACTTGCATTCCCACCAACAATGTAA
>NC_048226.1:23918096-23929531 GCF_002007445.2 Ailuropoda melanoleuca
CCACACTGTTTTCCAGAGTGGCTGTACCAACTTGCATTCCCACCAACAATGTAAGAGGGATCCCCTTTCACCACATCCTCTCCAGCAATTGTTGTTTCTTGCCTTGGCAATTTTTGCCACTCTAACTGGTGTGAGGTGGTATCTTAGTGTGGCTTTGATTTGAATTTCCCTGATGGCTAATGATTTT
The DNA here is from genome assembly GCF_002007445.2 of Ailuropoda melanoleuca. Lineage (NCBI taxonomy): Eukaryota > Metazoa > Chordata > Mammalia > Carnivora > Ursidae > Ailuropoda > Ailuropoda melanoleuca. The sequence continues at coordinate 23,918,284 of NC_048226.1, forward strand.
GAACATTTTTTCATGTGTCTGTTAGCCATTTGTATGTCATCATTGGAGAAGTGTCTGTTCATATCTTCTGCCCATTTTATGATTTGATTCTCACGTACTGAATTTGAGAAGATCTTTGTAGATCGTGGATACCAGTCTTTTATCTGTAGCATCATTTGCAAATATATTCTCCCATTCCGTGGGCTGCCTCTTAGTTTTTTTGACTGTTTCCTTGGCTCTGCAGAAGCCTTTTATCTTGATGACGTCCCACAAGTTCATTTTATCTTTTGTTCCTCTTGCCTTTGGAGATGTGTCATGAAAAAGGTGGCTTTGGCTGATGTCGTACAGGTTGCTGCCTATATTCTCCTCTAGGATTTTAATGGATTCCTGTCTCACATCGAGGTCTTTCATCCATTTGGAGTTTATCTTTGTGTATGGTGTGAGAGAGTGGTCAAGTTTCATTCTTTTGCATGTAGCTGTCCAATTTTCCTAGCACCATTTATTGAAGAGACTGTCTTTTTTCCACTGGATGTTTTTCCCTGCTTTAACAAAGTTTAGTTGCCCAAAGAGCCGACGGTCCATTTCTGGGTTTTCTATTCTGTTCCATTGGTCTATGGGTCTGTTTTTGTGCCAGTACCATGCTGTCTTTGTGATCACACCTCTGTAGTACAGCTCGAAATCCGGCATTGTGATGCCCCCAGCTTTGTTTTTCCTTTTCAACAGTTCCTTGTCGATTCAGGGCCTTTTCTGGTTCCACACAAATTTAAGAGCTGTTTGTTCCAGTTCTTTGAAAAATGTCATCTGTATGTTGATTGGGATAGCATTGAAAGTGTAGATTGCTCTGGGTAGCATGGACATTTTAACTATGTTAATTCTTCTGATCCATGAGCATGGAATATTTTTCCATCTTTTTGTGTCTTCCTCAATGTCTCTCAAAAGTGATTTACAGTTTCTAGAATATAGATCCTTTACGTCTCTGGTTACATTAATTCCAAGATAACATATGGTTTTTGGTGCTACTGTAAATGGGATGGATCCCCTAATTTCTCTTTTTTCAGTCTCATTATTCGTGTATAGAAACGCAACTGATTTCTGAGCATTGATTTTGTATCCCGCCGCACTACTGAATTGCTCTATAACTTTTAATAGTTTGGGCATGGATTCTTTTGGGTTTTCCATATAGAGTATCATGTCATCTGTGAAGAGAGACATTTTGACTTCTTCTTTGCCTATTTGGATACCTTTTATCCCTTTTTGTTGTCTGATTNATCCCTTTTTGTCTTCTGATTGCTGTTGCAAGGACTTCTAGTACTATGTTGAATAATAGTGGCGAGAGTGGGCATCCTTGTCGTGTTCCTGATCTTAAGGGAAAGGCTTCCAGCTTTTCCCCATTGAGAATAATGCTTGCAGTAGGCTTTTCATAGATGGCTTTTATGAGATTGAAGAATGTACCCTCTATCCCTACAGTCTGAATGGTTTTAATCAGGAAAGGATGCTGTATTTTGTCAAATGCTTTTTCTGTATCTATTGAGAGAATCATATGATTTCCGAATTTTTCTTTCTGGATAAAATCTAAGACCCTGATCAGTTTGAGAATGTTGAACCACCCTTGCACCCCAGGGATGAATCCCACCTCGTCATGATGGATAATCCTTTTAATGTACTGTTGGATTCTATTAGCAAGGATCTTGTTGAGGATTTTGGCGTCCATATTCATTAGGGAAATCGGTCTGTAATTCTCCTTTTTGATGGGGTCTTTGCTTGGTTTGGGGATCAAGGTAATATTGGCCTCATAGAATAAGTTTGGGAGCTTTCCTTCTGTTTCTATTTTTTGAAATAGCTTTAGGAGAATAGGTAGTATTTCTTCTTTGAATGTTTGGTAGAATTCCCCAGGAAAACCGTCTGGGCCTGGAGTTTTGTTATTTGGAAGGCTGTTTATCACTGACTCAATCTCTTCATAATTAATTGGCCTGTTTAAGAAATCTATTTCTTCCTGTTTCAGTCTTGGTAGTTTATAGGTTTCCAGGAAGGCCTCCATCTCTTCCAGATTGTTTAGTTTTTTGGCATATAGCTGTTGATAAAAGTTTCTAATAATCCTTGCAATTTCAATGGTGCTGGTCGTGACCTCTCCCTTTTCAGTCATTCTTTGAATGTTTGGTAGAATAATCCAGGAAAACCGTCTGGGCCTGGAGTTTTGTTATTTGGAAGGCTGTTTATCACTGACTCAATCTCTTCATAATTAATTGGCCTGTTTAAAAAAAAAAATTCTTCCTGTTTCAGTCTTGGTAGTTTATAGGTTTCCAGGAAGGCCTCCATCTCTTCCAGATTGTTTAATTTATTGGCATAAAGCTGTTGATAAAAGATTCTAATAATCTTTCCAATTTCATTGGTGTTGGCTGTAACCTCTCCTTTTTCATTCATAATTTTATTAATTTGTGTCCTTTCTGTATTCTTTTGGATAAGTCTTACCAGTGGTCTGTCAATTTTATTCTCTCAGGGAACGAGCTTCTAGTTCTGTTGATCTGCTTTACTGTACTCCTCGTTTCTAATTCATTGTTTTCTGCTCTAATCTTGGTCAACTGCTTCCTCATGCATGGATTAGGCCTGTCCCTCTGTTGCTGTTCTATCTTCTTAAGGTGAGAATATAAAAACTGCATTTTAGATTTTTCAATTCTTTTGAGTGAGGCTTGGATGGCTATGTATTTCCCCCTTAGTACTGCCTTTGCAGTATCCCATTGGTTTTGGACCATTGTGTTTTCATTCTCCTTGGTTTCCATAAATTGTTTAAATTGATTTTTGATTTCCTGGTTTATCGAGTCATTCCTGAGCAGGATGGTTCTTAGTCTCCAAGTGTTTGAGTTTCTTCCAATCTTTCCTTGTGGTTGAGTTCCAATTTCAAAGCGTTGTGGTCTGAGAATATGCAGGGAATAATTTCAGTCTTTTGGTATTGGTTGAGACCTGTTTTGTGTCCCAGAAAATGGTCTATTCTTGAGAATGTTCCATGGGCATTAGAATAGAATGAGTATTCTTTGGTACAGGGTTGTAGTGTTCTATATATATCTATGAGGTCCAACTCATCGAGTATGGCATTCAAAGCCCTTGTTTCTTTGTTGATTTTTTGCATGGGTGTTCTGTCTATTTCTGATAGTGGGGTGTAGAGGTCCCCTACTATTAATATATTTTTATCTATACATCTCTTTATTCTGGTTAAAAGTTGGCTTGTGTATCTTGCTGCTCCCTGGTGGGGGCATATATATTTAAAATTGTCATATCCACTTGTTGGATACATCCTTTAAGAATAATATAGTGCTCTTCTGTGTCTCTAACTGTAGTTTTTAGTTTAAAATCCAATCTGTCTGATACGAGAATTGCTACCCCAGCTTTCTTTTGAGGTCCATAGGCGTGAAAGATAGTATTCCATCCCTTTACTTTCAGTCTGAATGTATCTTTAGGTTCAAAATGAGTCTCTTGTAGACAGGGAATGGATGGGTCATGTCTTTTTATCCAATCTGCAACCCTGTGGCATTTTATGGGAACATTTAGGCCATTTACATTGAGACTGAATATTGAGAGATGTGATTTTAATGATGCCATGTTGCCAGTAAAGTCTTTGTTTCTATTGATTGTTACTTTTTGTTCTGTATCACTCTTGGGGTCTTTTTACTTTTTTAGAACCCCCCTTAATATCTCCTGTAGGGCTGTTTTCATGGTTGTGAAATTGGTCAATGACTGGCGATTCTGGAAGATCTTTATCTCTCCATCAATTCTGAATGACAGCCTTGCTGGATAAAGGATCCCTGGCTGCATGTTTTTCTCTGAAAGAGCTTTAAAAATGCTCTCCCCCTTCCTCTCATTCCAGGTCTGTGTAGACAGGTCTGACATAATTCTGATACCCTTGCCTTGGTACGTGAGAAATTTCTTTGCCCTGGCCACTTTCAATACTGTATCCTTGGATCTAATATTCGTGAATTGCACTATGATGTTACATGGCTTAGGTTTGTCTTGGTTGAGCTTGGGAGGGGTCATCTCTGCCTCTTGGACTCGAAAGCTTGTTTCCTTTGCTAGATTAGGGAAGTTTTCAGCTACAATTTGTTCAAATATCTCTTCTAGACCTCTGTTTTTCTCCACCTCCTCGGGATGCCGATGATTCTGACATTGGAATGTTTCATTGAGTCAGTAATCTCCCATAACCTACATTCTTGAGCGTGGATTTTTTTGAGTCCAGATTCTATATTAGCTTTCTCTTCTACTAACCCATCCTCCAATTTGCTGATACGTTCTTCTGCCTCAGTGACCCTGGCCATCAGAGCCTCTAGTTTTGACTGCATTTGGCTCATAGAATTTTTAATTTCTGCCAGATTCGCTCTCATTTCCGCCCTTAGAGATTCTATAGTCTCATTAACATTTTCGTTAATACTTTTTTCAAGTCTACACATCATCTTGACCATTGTTACTCTGAATTCCATTTCTGATAATTTGGTTATAACCATATCCATTAGTTCTATGGCAGAGGCCACAGACTCATTGTCTTTTCTTTGCTGGGGGGGGGGATTTCTCCTTCTCGTCATTCTGAGAAGGATAGGTTGCGGGGTTGTTCAGAGCCCAAATTATTGACTGGGACCCTGGCCGTGCGCCCTTGTTTTATAGGGATCTTAGGGATGTGGGCTTCTTGATTTTTCAGCCTGCCTTCTGGGGGAGGGGCCTGCCATGCTGATACTCAGGCAACCTTGTTTGGGTAGAGTCTCCGTGTCCCCTGCGAGGGGGGATGGGGTGGGCACACTGTGAGCCGGTATTTCCAGGCTTTTGTTCTCTGGCGGCTTTCCCTGGCATTTTGCTGTGCCTCTTGTGAGAGTCAGAGCAGCAGTGGCCGAATCTCAGCCTCTGTCTCAGAACAGAGGGATCATGGACCGTTCTCCACTGATATTCTGGCCACTTTAACTCTGTTTCTGTTGGTGCTGCTCAACCCTGCATTGTCCTGGGATGTGCGCCCCACACCCGGCGTCCCAGGCCTCACTTCCAGGGCTGGCTCATCTCTGTCCTTTGTGTTTCTAATACCCCCAGCCCCCCCCCCCCAGAGCTCCCAGTCTCAGTCTGGTTCCAATGAGCACACCAGAGCTCCGTTTTAGTCTGGTGGCACACGTTCCCCAGCTCACGGTCTCAGTCTGCTCTCACACGGGTGCCGGTCCGTGAGTTTGCCCGCTCCCCCGTGTAGGTGGCTACCACTTCCTGGCACCTGAATGCGGCGGCTCACTCTCCTTTCTGTTTATCTTCTGATTATCTCTGTGCAGTTTCACGGCTCCCAGCTTCGCACCTCAATACTCAGCTCTGGAGATGTTCATTTGTAGAGATCCAGATGTATCTTCCTGTGTCTCAGGCTGTTTCCGTGGATTTTCAGACTGGTTTGGTACCTATCCAACTCTACTCAGGGGACCAGCTGAAAAAGCGGTTCCCTTCTCCTCCACCATCTTAACTCCATCCCCCTCCATGATTCATTGTTTGCCCATTTATGTAATTATTGATATGGTTGGTTGAAGTCTATAATCTCGTTATTTGTTTTCTAATTGTTTATCTGTTCTTTGTTCCATCTTTTCTTCCTACCTTTGTATAGAGAGAGGTATGAATCAAATAATTTTTAGATTTTATTGTCTACTGTTTTTAAAGCTAAAATTCTTTGTATTATAATTGTTTTATTTTCATTTCCTTATAATGATTTTCTATATAATTCCCATTTCATGTATTGTATTGTTCTAGGGACTGCCAAAGTGGGGAATCCTGATTTCTAGTTAGGTAAATATTGTCATTGTGCCAAGGAAGTTCAATGTGAAGTGAATATAAATCTAGGAACTCCCATCTCCAATGTAGAGACAGCAAGCTGGAGAGTTAGAGCACACTAGAGGTTCAAATAGAGTTTACAAAGTAAAATCAGGAAGCATGACCTTATTCTTTTCGTGATGCATGGCACAGACAGCTCAACTAATTTGGGATAGAAATGGTAATTATAGAAAAAGTCACTCTGAAGAATTATGGATGCTATCCCAAAGGAGCTAATAATCTAGGAAAGGAGATCTGGGCATTTATGGGAATGTTGGAGTCCAGGGACAAAACTGATACAGGTCATAAAGAACGTGAGACTCTGGGTCTCTGACAGTGAAAGAGGGGAGAGAGAACTTCTGGCCAAGACCTCAGGAAAGGCATCCAGGAGAGGTGACATTGGCAGATACAGGTCGGTGATAATGGAGTGCTGCAAGCCCAGAAGACACAATGTGGCCTTTGGGGGATTGGCCAGACCAAATTGCCAGTCTGTTTTTAAAAAATTACTAAGAGAAGGCGTGCCAGGGTGGTTCAGTCAGTTGAATGTCCTGCTCTTGGTTTCAGCCCAGGTTGTGATCTCAAGAGTCTTGAGATTGAGCTCAGGCTTTGCTTTCAGCAAGGAGTCTGCTTGAAGATTCTCTCCCTCTATTCCTCCGCCTACTTGTACACATGCATGAATGCACACACACACTCTCTCTCTCAAATGAATAAATAAATAAATCTCTAAAAAAGTTACCAAGAGAAGCTTAGTTCTACTTGTAGACAATAAATTCAAGACAATAGGGGACAATTATGATACAGAAGGATACTGTTCTTTAAATGCAGCTGTTTCTTAAAATAATAAGATTTTATATTATACTCTTCCACTTTAGTTGTGATTTCATATAAATATTTTGATGTTTATTTAAGAATGGCTTAAGTAGCCTCTTTACATGAAAATTGCTTCCTAATTTGGAAGCTGTTTCAGTTCAGTATCCTCTGAGACTGAGATTAGTGAGTAACAGGTCTCTTAGGAAATGCTCTCTGAGTGTGCGACTGTGAAGGAAGCAGAACTGGGAAGAGGGAATATGTGAAGTGTGATGAAATTGTAACAGGCTTTGGTTGGTCCCACAGCAAGCTTTGGAGCTGGGTTAGCTCTTTAAAACTGCTTAGACCTTGGTACATGCACATCAACCAAGATGCAGGTTGAAACCAGGGAGAAAATGTGAGCCTGGGAAGATAGTCTCTTTAGCTGAGGGCATTTCCAAAGAAGTACTTAGCAGAGAGTTGCTGGAACCAACACTGCCAGGAGCTGGGAAGTAAGTGCTGCTATCCTAAGAGGACCTGGAGTATCTTGTCAGCACATCACATTATCTATGACAGCAGCTCAAATTGCTTTACCTTTTTTTTTTTTTAACCTGGTGGCCTATCCTTAAAAACTAGAATTCTAGAATGAAAAGGACTTTATTAATTATTTACTCGGACTATGTTTCAACTAGAAAAATGATTCCAAAGAGGAGGTAACACTTGTGGGTTCACAGTTACTCTGTGGCTCAGCCAAGATCAAAATTCTAATTTTGGGACACTCTAGTTTCCACCTCTACATCATGCTGTTTTTCAATGATCAGGATCCAAAAACAAATGGAAATGGACATATGAATCCAAAAGGTCCAATGGATCCAATAGACATGCCAAACATGTCAAATTAAGTTAGAGTATCTTTTAGTATGGTTTTAATAGCACAACTTACCCATTACCCCTGAAGCATTGTATATGTTGCATGATAGGGCTTTGTTTTGGTTCAGCCAATATGTATTTAGAGTATAATATGTGCCAGGGTTTATACCTCTGGAGAGGGTGGCCCTGTGGACACTTGGGCCAGGTGCTGGGATCTTCCCCCAGCTTCTGCTTCCCATTGTCCCTGTGAGTCATGCCCTACACAGCTCCTTCCCCAACTCTGTTGGCTTCTCATTTGCCCATTTTAGATTTGTTCTATATTAGTACCTGAAACTATCAACATGGACTTTCTAGGATGCTGCTCCTACAAACTTCACTTAGGCTCACCATGATATTGTGACTTTTAATAAATATAAATATATTTGATCTTTGTTTCCATTCCTGCACAGAGCTCCTAAAAGCCTTGGAATTTCCTGGGATGAGAGCGATAAAGTTGTCTCGATGTTCATAACAAGCCCCTTTAAACCACTTCTGAGTTTATGTTAATGAGGTGGCTTTTGTAAAGCACCTAAGAATGGGGACTAGTTGCCAGTGAAGCCAACTATATGACTAGAAGGTTGGAACTTTTAGTTCCCCTACCCTCCCCAACCCACCCACCACCTTGACCTGTGAGGAGGTCAGATGGGATTGAGATTGAGCTCAATCACTAAGGGTCAATGATGTAATCAATTGTGCCTATGTAAGGAAGCTTCCATAAAAACACAAAAGGATGTGGTTCAGAGAGATGCTGAATTGGCGAACTTATGGAGGTGCTGGGAGTGTGATGTGCCTGGAAAGGGCATGCAAGTTCTGCATCCTTTTTCCCATACCTTACCCTACACAACTCCTCCTTCTGGCTGTTCTTGAATTATATGCTTTTATAACAAACTGGTAACCCAGTGAGTAAATTAGCTTTCTGAATTGTGTGAGCTGCTCTAGCAAAGTAATTGAACCCAAGGAGGGGTTTTGGGAACCTCTGATTTATAGCCAGTAAGCCAGAAGCACAGGCAATAGCCTGGGCTTGTTATTGGCATCTGAAGTGAAGGGCAGTTTTACAGGGCTTAAATCTGAGCCCTTAATCTTTAGATAGATAATCTCCCAGTAGATAGTGTCAGAATTGAGTTGAATTGTAGGACACTGAGCTGGTGTCTGAGAATTGCTTGGTGGTGAGTAAAAACCCACACATAGAATTTGCGTCAGAATCCTACTCAAACACCAATATTCCCATGGAATATGAGAGGCCACGACTATGACCCCACTTAGTCCCTGGGACCTCAATAGTCAGTTCCAGAGCAGGGGCTTTTTGAGAAAATCTAACCAGAGGGATGGCATTCCCACTTAAAAATGATAGACAAAACAATACTTAGTTTTCTAAGCCAGAAATGAGGCAGGACTTTGTAGTGAAGACTTTGGTTAATGTCTTCCAAAACTCTGGTAAATTGTCTTTATAACTTATGGAGATTATTCTTTGGCATTTGAATTTTTGTTAGTGTTGCTGTTGTATTGGTGATTAGATCTTTCCCTTCTGCCATTATGCTTTATAGGAAAGCTACACGGTTTGTTTTCCTTATAGTCAACTTATTGTTTCCTCTTATTAGCTCTGAGAGCCTTTTAATTAATTTATTTGGATTTTTTAGGCATATAAACACAGACTTTGTAAGTAATGATAATTTGGTTTCAAATTCCAATATTGATTCTTTTCTAAAATTCACATCTTATTGCATTAACCAGAAATTCCAGAAAATATTAAATAATAATGGGTTATAACAAGCAACTTTCTTTATCTCTGATTTTAACTAGAATGCCTTTAGTGTTTCACTATTAACATTTATTCTTGGATCCATCAAACATTTACTGAACACATTCTAAGAGCTAAGTTCTATGCTAGTGCTGGGGATACAAGGTGAAGAGGACACAAGATCTAGGCTCCAAAAACTTAAAACTGATTGGTGGTTTGAACTAGGCATTCTGTATAAAGTCAAATAATTAGTCTTGCCGTTTTGTCACTAGAAGCAGTGGTAACCCTAGAAACCCAGCTTTCTTAATTATTTTACATTTGTGATTAGGATTTGGGTAACATACACTACCCATTGCTTTTTCTTTTTTCAAGTTATTATTTAAATTCTATTTAATTAACACACCATGTAATATTAGTTTCAGAAGTAGAATTTAGTGATTCATCACTTACATATAACACCCAGTGCTCATCACAACAAGTGCCCTCCTTAATACCCATCACCCATTTAGCCTACCCCCCTGCTCACCTCCCCTCCAGCAACTCTCAGTTTGTGCTCTCTAGCTTTGAGTCTCTTATCATGGTTTGCTTCCCTCTCTTTTTTTCCCCTTTCCCGTGTTCAACTGTTTTGTTTCTTAAATTCCACATATGAGTGAAATTATATGCTATTTGTCTATTTTGGACTGACTCATTTCACTTAGCAAAACACACTCTAGCTCCATCCACATCATTGCAAATGGCAAGATTTCATTCTTTTTGATGGCTGAAATATTCCATTGTGTATATTCCATGTTGAATATATATATATACCACATCTTATTTGTCCATTAATCAGTTGATAGACATTTGGACTCTTTCCATAAGTTGGCATTGTTGATAATGTTGTTTTAAACATCAGGGTGCATATGCCCCTTCATATTAGTACTCTTGTATCCTTTGGGTAAATACCTACTAATGCAATTGCTGGGTCCTAGGGTAGTTCTATGTTTAACTTTTTGAGGAACTTCCATAGTGGTTTTTTTCCAGAGTGGCTTCACCAGCTTACATTCCCACCAACAGTGCAAGAGGGTTCCATTTTCTCTGCATTGTCACCAACATCTGTTGTTTCCTGTGTTGTTACTTTTAGCCATTCTGACAAGTGTGAGGCTGTATCTCATTGTTTGGATTTGTATTTCCCTGATGATGAATGATGTTGAGCATCTTTTCATGTTTCTGTTAGCCATGTGGATATCTTCTTTGGAAAAATGTATGTTCTGCCCATTTCTTAACTAGATTATTTATATTTTGGGAGTTGAGATTGTAAGTTCTTTATAGATTTTGGATACTAACCCTTTATCAGGTATGTCATTTGCAAGTATCTTCTCCCATTCTGTAGGTTGACTTTTGGTTTTGTTAATTATTTTCTTCACTGTGCAGAAGCTTTTTATATTGATGAAATCCCAATAGTTCATTTTTGCTTTTGATTCCCTTACCTCCAGAGACATGTCTAATAAGATGTTGCTATGTCTGAGGTCAAAGAGGTTGCTGTCTGTGTTCTCTTCTAGGATTTTGATGGTTTCCTGTGTCAAATTTAGGTCTTTTGGGGTGCCTGGGTGGCAGAGTCATTTGGGCATCTGCCTTCAGCTTGGGTCATGATCCCAGGGTTCTGGGATCGAGCCCCGCATCAGGTTCCCTGCTCAGTGGGGAGTCTACTTCTCCCTCTGTCTTTCCTCCTGGCTTGTGCTCTCTCTCACTCACTGTCTCAAATAAATAAACCCTTTAAAACAAAATTCAGGTCTTTCATCCATTTTGAGTTTATCTTTGTGTATGGTGTAAAAAAGTGATCCAGTTTCGTTCTTCTGCATGTGGCTGTCCGGTTTTCCCAGCACTATTTCTCGAAGAGACTCTTTCCATTCTTTCCTGCTTTGTCAAAGATAACTGACCACAGAGTGTGGGGCCATTTCTGAGTTTTCTATTCTGTTGCATTGATCGATCTGTCTGTTTTCTTGCCAGTAGCATATGTCTTTTTTTTTTTTTTTTTTTAATTTT
>NC_048226.1:23929631-23965405 GCF_002007445.2 Ailuropoda melanoleuca
CAGCTCAACTCAGGGGACCGGCTGAAAAAGGTGTCCCCTACTCCTCCGCCATCTTAACCTCCCCTCCAGTAGCATATGTCTTGATGACTATAGCTTTGTAATACAGCTTGAAGTCCAGAATTGTGATGCTTCCAGCTTTGGTTTTCTTTTTCAAGATTGCTTTGGCTATTTGGGGTCTTTTGTGGTTCCATGCAAATTTTAGGATTGTTTGTTCTAGCTCTCTGAAAAATGCTGGTGGCATTTTGATAAGGATTGCATTGACTGTGTAGATTGCATTGGGTAGCATAGACATTTTTTAAAAATTTTTTATTTATTTATGCGACAGAGAGACAGCCAGCGAGAGAGGGAACACAGCAGAGGAGTGGGAGAGGAAGAAGCAGGCTCCCAGCGGAGGAGCCGGATGTGGGACTTGATCCCGGAACCCAGGGATCACGCTTGAGCGGAAGGCAGATGCTTAACAACTGCGCTACCCAGGCGCCCAGGGTAGCATAGACATTTTAATAATACTTGTTCTTCCATTTCATGAGCATGGAATGTTTTTCCATTTCTTTATGTCTTCTTCAATTTCTTTCATAAGTGTTCTATAGTTTTCATAAGTTTCTATAGTTTCTATAGTTTGAGGGGACAGATCCTTTACCTCTTTGCTTAGGTTTATTCCTAGGTAGCTTTTCATTTTTGGTGTAATTATAAATGGGATCTATTCCTTGATTTCTTTTTCTGCTGCTTTATTATTAGCGTTTAGAAGTGCCACAGATTTCTGTACATTGATGTTATATCAATGTACAGAATGTTACAATAATATACAATGATGTTATATCAATGCCACTTTGCTGAATTCATGTATTAGTTCTAGCAATTTTTTGATGGAGTGTTTTGGTTTTTCTACATAGAGTATAATGTCATCTGCAAATAATGAGTTTTTGACTTTTTCCTTGCCAATTTGGATGTCTTTTATTTGTTTTCTGATTGAAGAGGCTAGGTCTTCCAGTACTATGTTGAATAACAATGGGGAGAGTGGACTTCCCTGTCTTGTTTCTGACTATAGAGAAAAAACTCTCCGTTTTTCCCCATTGAGGATGATATTAGCTGTGTGTGTTTGGTATATGGCCTTTATGATGTTGAGGTATGTTCCTTCTATCCCTACTTTCTTGAGGGTTTTTATCAAGAATGGATGCTGTATTTTTCAAATGCTTTTTCTGCAACTATTGAAAGGATCATATGGTTCTTGTCCTTTCTTTTGTTAATGTCGATTGATTTGCAAACATTGAAGCACCCCCACAGCCCAGAAAAATCCCACTTTACCATGTGAATCATTCTTTTAATGTACTGTTGCATCCAATCATTAGCTAGAATTTTGGTGAGAATTTTTGCATCCAGGTTCATGAGGGATATCAGCCTGTAATTCTCCTTTTTAGTGGGGTTTCTGTCTGGTTTTGGAATCAAGGTGATGTTGGCCTCACAGAATGACTTTGGAAGTTTTCCTTCCATCTCCATTTTTTTTTAGAATATTTTTAAAAGAATAGGTAATTACTCTTCTTTAAATATTTGTTAGACTTCCCCTGGGAAGTCATCTGGCCCTGAACTTATGTTTGTGGGGAGATTTTTGATTACTGATTCAATTTCTTTGTTGGTTATGGGTCTGTTGAAACTTTCAATTTCTTCCTGTTACAGTTTCAGTAGTTTGTATGTTTCTAGGAATTTGACCATTTCTTTCAGATTGTTTAATTTGTTGGCATATAATTTTTCATAATATTTTCTTATAATTATATTTCTGTGATGTTTGTTAATTTCTTTCCTATTTCATTCATGATCTTATTTATTTGGGTCCTTTCTCTTTTCTTTTTCTTAAGTCTAGCTAGTGATTTATTAATTTTGCTAATTCCTTCAAAGAACCAGCTTCTAGTTTCTTTGATCTGTTCTATAGGGTTTTTTTGTTTGTTTGTTTCTATATCATTGATTTCTGCTCTAATCTTTATTATTTCCTAGCCTGCTAGCTTTACAATTTATTTGTTTTCCTTTTCTAGCTCTTTTAGGTGTAAGTTTAGGTTATATAGTTGAGACTTTTCTTGCTTCTTGAGGTAGGCCTGTATTGCAGTATACTTCCCTCTTAGGACTGCCTTTGCTGCATCCCAAAGGTTTTCGACTGTCATGATATCATTTTCATTTGCTTCCATGTTTTTTTTTTAATTCTTCTTTAATTTCCTGGTTTATTATTTTTTAAAATATTTTATTTATTTATTTGAGAATGTGAGTGACAGAGAGAGCACTAGCAGAGGGAGGGACAGAGGGAGAGGGAGAAGCAGATACCCCAGTGAGCAGGGAGCCCAAAGTGGGACTTGATCCCAGGACCCCAGAACCATGACCTGAGCCATAGGCAGACGTTTAACTGACTGAGCCACCCAGGCACCCCTAATTTCCTGGTTTAACCATTCATTCTTTAGTAGGATATTGTTTACCCTCCATGTATTTGTGATCTTTCCAAATTTTTTCTTGTGGTGGACTTCAAGTTTCACAGCAGTGTGGTCAGAAAAGATGCATGGTAGGAGCTCAGTCTTTTTGTACTTCCTGAGGGCTGATTTGTGACCCAGTATGTGATCTTTTCAGGAGAATGTTCCATGTGCACTTGAAAAGAATGTGTATTCTGCCGCTTTAGGATGAAATGTTCTGAATATATGTTAAGTCCGTCTGGTTCAGTGGGTCATTCAAAGCCATTGTTTCCTTGTTGATTTTCTGCTTAGATGATCTGTCCATTGCTGTGAGTGGGGTGTTAAAGTCCCCTACTATTATTGTATTATTACCAATGAGTTTCCTTATGTTTGTTATTAATCGATGTATATATTTGGGTGCACCCAAGTTAGGGGCATAAATATTTACAATTGTTAGATCTTCTTGTTGGACAGACCCTTTTATTATGATATAGCACCCTTCTCCATCTCTTATTAGAGTCTTTGGTTTAAAATCTAGTTTGTCTGTACAAGGATGGCTACTCTGGCTTTCTTTCGATGTCTACTAACATGATAGATGGTTCTCTATCCCCTCACTCTCAACTAGAGATGTCTTTAGGTCTAAACTGAGTCTCTTGTGAGCAGCATATTGATGGGTCTTGTTTTGTTTTGTTTTTATCCATTCTGATGTCCTGTTTTTGATTGGAGCATTTAGTCCATTGACATTCAGAGTAATTATTGATAGATATTAATTTAATGCCATTTTATTCCCTGTTTATCTCCCACTGTTTGTGGAGAGTTTCTCTGTTTCTTTCTAATCATTGTTGCTTTTGGTCTTTCTTTCTCACTCAAATGGTCCCCTCTAATATTTCTTGCAAGGCTGGTTTAGTGGTCATGAACTCCTTTAGTTTTGTTTGTCATGGAACCTCTTTATCTCTCCTTCTACTCTGATGACATCCTTGCTGGATAAAGTATTCTTGGCTGCATATTTTTCCCATTTAGCATGTTGAATATATCATGCCAGTCCTTTCCCTGCCAGTATTCTGTGTAAAGATCTGCTGCAAACCTGCTTTTTCTTCCCTTATAGGTTAGGAATTTATCTTCCCTTGCTGCTTTCAGGATTCTTTCCTTATCTCTCTATTTTGCAAATGTTACTAGGATATGTCTTGTTGGCCAGCTTTTGTTGGTTTTGAAGGGAGTTCTCTTGCCTCCTGGATTTGGATGTCTGTTTCACTCCCCTTATTAAGGATGTTTTCAGGTATAATTTGCTCAAATAACCTTCTGCCCCCTTTTCCCTGTGTTTTTTTTCTGGGACTCCTATTATATGAATATTGTTATGCTTTATGGAGTTGCTAAATTCCCTAAATCTACATTTGTGATCCAATACTCTTCTTTCCCTCTTCTGTTTGATTCATTAGCGTCCATAATTTTATCTCTTATATCACTTATTCATTCCTCTGCTTCTTCTATGCTAGTGGTCATTACCTGCAGTTGGTTTTGTATCTCAGTTATAGCACTTTTTATTTTGGCTTGACTAGTTTTTAGTTCCTCCATCTCTGCAGTCAGGGACTCTCTACTGTCTTCTATGCTTTTCTCAAGCCCAGCTAGTATTTTTATGATTGTTGTTTTAATTCTAGTTCAGGTGTATTACCTATATCTGTTTTCATTAGATTCCTGGCCATGACCTTTTCTTGTTCTTTCTTTTGGGGTGAATTTCTCTGTCTTGGCAATTTGTCTAGGTCAGTTTCATGTCTGTGTGTGTTAGGAAAGCCTGTTATATTTCCTGTTTCTAAGAGTAATGGCTATATTAAGAAGAGAACCTATACTAATCAGGGCCTGGTGCTTCAGGAAGTGTTTCAGAGTGTGCACTCTGCTCTTATATCTTGGCTGCTCTTTCCCTCAGGTCAGTCCTCTGCAGTATCTCCTTACCTGTGGTGGGGAGTGTTTGGATCTTGTCTACCATGTGGTGTTTTAACTAGGTATGCTTTGGTCTGCTTTTTAAAATAAGGCCAAATCTATTTCCACTGGAACTGAAGATTTGCTGCATTCTATGATCAAGTAGATTTGGTGCATGTGAGTGGTTTGTGCTGGTCTTCTGGGGGTGGGGCCTGCTGCACTGTGTCTCAGGCAGATTTTCTCTAGTAAAGTGGGTGCAGTGGGGCAAGCCTTGGTTAAATGGCTCCAGCCCCCACTAGGGGTACTGTGTTGTTCACTGAAGTCTGTCAGTGCTGATGGGCAAGGGAAAATGGCCTCACCCCACTCTCTTGTCCCCAGAGTGGGGAGTTTGTGATTGCCACTGTTTAGAAAACCCTCACAGAAGAGTGAATAATACTGTATCATGTCCCAGATTTCTGTCAGATCCCTGTCTTCACCATGTCTGTGTCCAAGCTGTTTGCCCACCCGGCAGTTCACTGTTCCTCCATTTTAACTCAGGCATGCGGCTGGGTTTCAAAACCCCAAATTTTAGGAACCAAGTGTAGTGTGGATCTGCACTGATCCTCTGGGGAAGGGTATCACCATGATGTCACTGGTGTCAGTTTGTCCCAGAAAAGAAATTGCACATTGTGCAGGGGCTTGGAGTTCATGTTGAAACACAGCAAAAAGCCAGCACCAAGGTTTGCTGCCGTTGGCAGGTATCTCTCTTCCTATGCTAAGGAATGGAGCAACATATTGACACCTGCCAGCTCTTTTGTCCCCGAGAAGCAGTGCCACCTTCTCCCAAATGCACTCCAAGAAGGGGGACTGTCTCTCCCATTGCAGCCCAAGGGATCCTCAGACCATGCTGTCTGCTCCCAGGCCTCTGTCCCTCTTCCCAACAGAAGCACTATGCCCATCAGGCTTTACCCGGGGATGGTGCAGACTTTTAGAACTTCAGACTTTAAGTTTCACTGCTTGTAAAAACATACCATTATCAGTTGCTATAGTTTTCCCAGTCAATGATTTTGAGGATTTGTTTTTCTTGTGTAATCCCCTGCTTTCTCTCTTTCTCTCTCTCTCTCCCCCCTTCTCTGATATGAAGGCTCCCTCCCCTCTGTAGCACCTCAGATTCTTTTCTCCCCTGAATCATATCTCCGCACCTCTTAGTTTCCACTATATGGCCTCTTTTCTCTCTCTAGTTCTACAGTTTGTTCTCTCAGTCTTCAGATCAATTTTTTGGGTGTTCCGAATGATTTGATATTTATGTAGCTGTGCTTGAGGGACAAGGCAAGCATAGGGTCCCCCTATACTCAAATCCTACTGTTTTTTTAAGATAACCATCAAGTTCATCTCTGTACCATGTTCATTTTGAGATCACACTCACTTGCTTGTGATTGACTAGTATTGTAGGCTTCTATGAATATTTGTTATCCTACAGAGTGGTTGACAGTGCCCTTTATGATGCTTATTTCTCTGAAATGGCTTTGGTATGCATATTCCTAAAGCCAATTCCTTGATCATACCATTTTCCAAGAGGACGTATCTAGGGAGGAGAGAAGTCTTTGGAAAGAGGGTCAATTGTGAATGCAAGAAAATCTGGAAGTTGGAGCATGCTGAACTGTGATACTCAGGGAAGTATGCATATAGTTTTTCTTGTACTTTGTGCTAACAAGCATTACATTAACCCAGGAGAGCAGTGCTGTGTATCTTCCCAAGTAAGTTCTTTTTGTACATGTTGTTCCAAGAAGAGATGAAGCAGCCTTAGGCATGCAGGGAGAGAGTTGAGACAGCATCACCTCCGGTTCTGGTCACTGCTGGCTGCCGAAGCCCCTTCCATTCCTCCTTCTTTCTCCCTGCTCTAACAGGACCCAGATATTCCTGAGAATCCACTCATGCAACTCAGGTATTTGGAGGGAAGCTGACCCCCTTCCAGTTCTAGCCAGAAGCTCTGGTCAGGATATTCCCCTCAATTTGCCAGCAACTGCAACTTGTGCTCCTTGAGGTGAAGGAACCCAGAACTCTGTTTCTGGGTAGAGAGCAATGCCCTCTCCTCTGGACTGTGGGAACTGGCTCTGGCCATGTATCATAAAGAACAAAACCAGCCTTAGGACAAAACTGACCCCAGAGAGCTTAGGGAGAAGGGGGTAAAGGCCCAGGTCTGAGATGCTGAGTTCAATGGGCCCGAAGCCCACCCTGTCTCTGGCTTTGTAGAAGTGAGTCCTGCCTTCCCTTTCTAACCAGATGAGGTACATCTTCTGTCTTGTTCAGTGACCCCCACACACACTAGATAACCAGCCATTCTTCCTGGTGTGCTGTGCCTAGGAAGTGCTTCTCCTGAGATCCTCCACCCTCGATACCTTGC
The DNA here is from genome assembly GCF_002007445.2 of Ailuropoda melanoleuca. NCBI lineage: Eukaryota > Metazoa > Chordata > Mammalia > Carnivora > Ursidae > Ailuropoda > Ailuropoda melanoleuca. The sequence goes on from NC_048226.1 coordinate 23,936,355, forward strand.
TCTTCTTGGGGACAAGCAGCCACAAGACCCCTAAGCAGGGAGCACATGCTTCTCACTTCACATCCCAAGGCTGAGCAGAGCCACTGACTCAAAGCTGTTGGCAATGTGCAAACAGAGGGTGGAGCAGTTAAGATGGTGAAGGAGTAGGAGGACTTTAAGTTTTTCTTGTACCTGGAATCCAGCTAGATAGTTATCAAATCATTCTGTACACCTGAGAAATCAGAGATCTGAAAAAACAAATGCTGCAAGTCCAGAAGTAGAAAAGCAACCACTGTTTGGAAGGTAGGAGGTGGGGAGACTTGAATCCAGTGTGATATTGCTGAGGATATGGTGAAGAGGAGGGAACCTGCTTAAGGAGGTTATTGCAAAGTATTATAATCAGCGGAGGGCAAAATCAGAACTTTTAAAATCTGGTACAGTGTAGGGAAGACAGATGTGCCTGGCTTAAGGCATTCAGGTGGTGAAGAGGGTGGAACCCCAGGTGTAATAGCATGGTCTTAGGATCCCAGGGTCACAAGAAGAACAGGTCGAGCCTGAGTGCAGCAGAATTCCCAGGCATAGGAGCAGGGAAGCTGGCTGAGATCAGGGAGTCTAGGTGCCGGCTTTCTGATCTGTTTTGCCATAAACTGCAAACCTCTGCATGATTGACTGCTTTCCTGGGAGGGATCCGGCAAAAGACAGAAGTGTGGGAAGACCCTCCACCCCCCCCCCACCCCCGGAGGAACAGCATGGGTCCACACTGCAGGAGTCCCTAAAATTTGGCGTTTTGAATCTGAGATAAAACACTGAGATAAAATACTTGGCTCACTGAAGACTGGGGGACTTGAATTCTCAGCTCTGTGAGGGGGCACAGCCGTATTCATCCTGCCCATAAGCGCTGAGAGCCTTCAGGGAGCAAAACAGCGCCACCTAGTGGAGTCTGGAGCCACTTACACAGAACCCTGCCCCTGCAAAAGAGAGGTGCATTTGAACTAGGGCAAGTCCACCCGAGAATCAGCACAACAGGCCCCGCCCCTATATGACCAATACAAACAACTCACTCACACCACGTTCACTGATCATAGAGGGCTGCAAAGCTTCAGCTCTTGGGGAAAACAGTATACACCATTCTTTGTATTTTTATTCTTTAGTCTTTTGGTATTATTTTTTGTTATTTTCTTATTTTTTCAATTTTTAAACTTTTTTAGTATTTATTTTAAACTTTATGATTTTAATTTTTTTCCTTTCCTTTTATTTTATCGTCATGAAAAAATATATTTTCTTTCTTATTTTGGGATCTAGTGTCTCTTAACAAGCAGAACAAAGCACTCCCAGGATCTAGTTTTTTGTTGTTTTTTTTTTCCCTGTTGTTGTTATTGTTATTGTTGTTTTTGTTGTTTTTTTCCCCTCCTTCTTTCTACTTTCTTTTTTGGACAAAATGACAAGATGGAGAGATTCACCCCAAAAGAAAGAACAGGAGGTAGTACTCTCTGCCAGGGAATTAAATTACTGAGATGCAGTCCCAAGTGGAGGCCATAGAAACGAGGATGAATGAAGCAGAAGAACAAATCAGTGATGTAGAAGATAAAATGATGGAAAATAAGGAAGCAGAAAAGAAGAGGGAAAGAAAACTGCTAGATCACGAAGGTAAACTAAGGGAATTCAGTAATTCCATAAAGCAAAATTATATCCAGATAATAGAGGTTCCTGAGAATGAGGAGTGGGAGAGAGGGGCAGTAGGTTTATTTGAACAAATTATAGCTGAGAACTTCTCTCATCTGGGGAAGGAAACAGGCATTCAGTCCAGTAGGCACAGAGAACCCCCTTCAAAATCAATAAAAATAAGTCAACACCTCAACCTGTAATAGTGAAGATTGCAAATTTCAAAGAGAAACTCCTGAAAGCACCTCAGAACAAGAGGTCTTTAACTCACAAGTATAAAAACGTAAGGATGGCAACAGAACTTCCAGAGACTTGGAAGGCCAAAAAGGACTGGCATGATATATTCAACATGCTAAATGGGAAAAATATGCAGCCAAGAATACTTTATCCAGCAGGGATGTCATCAGAGTAGAAGGAGAGATAAAGAGGTTCCATGACAAACAAAACTAAAGGAGTTCATGACCACTAAACCAGCCTTGCAAGAAATATTAGAGGGGACCATTTGAGTGAGAAAGAAAGACCAAAAGCAACAATGATTAGAAAGAAACAGAGAAACTCTCCACAAACAGTGGGAGATAAACAGGGAATAAAATGGCATTAAATTAATATCTATCAATAATTACTCTGAATGTCAATGGACTAAATGCTCCAATCAAAAACAGGACATCAGAATGGATAAAAACAAAACAAAACAAGACCCATCAATATGCTGCTCACAAGAGACTCAGTTTAGACCTAAAGACATCTCTAGTTGAGAGTGAGGGGATAGAGAACCATCTATCATGTTAGTAGACATCGAAAGAAAGCCAGAGTAGCCATCCTTGTACAGACAAACTAGATTTTAAACCAAAGACTCTAATAAGAGATGGAGAAGGGTGCTATATCATAATAAAAGGGTCTGTCCAACAAGAAGATCTAACAATTGTAAATATTTATGCCCCTAACTTGGGTGCACCCAAATATATACATCGATTAATAACAAACATAAGGAAACTCATTGGTAATAATACAATAATAGTAGGGGACTTTAACACCCCACTCACAGCAATGGACAGATCATCTAAGCAGAAAATCAACAAGGAAACAATGGCTTTGAATGACCCACTGAACCAGACGGACTTAACATATATTCAGAACATTTCATCCTAAAGCGGCAGAATACACATTCTTTTCAAGTGCACATGGAACATTCTCCTGAAAAGATCACATACTGGGTCACAAATCAGCCCTCAGGAAGTACAAAAAGACTGAGCTCCTACCATGCATCTTTTCTGACCACACTGCTGTGAAACTTGAAGTCCACCACAAGAAAAAATTTGGAAAGATCACAAATACATGGAGGGTAAACAATATCCTACTAAAGAATGAATGGTTAAGCCAGGAAATTGAAGAATTACAAAAATACAGGGAAGCAAATGAAAATGATAACATGACAGCCCAAAACCTCTGAGATACAGTAAAGGCAGTCATAAGAGGGAAGTATACGGCAATACAGGTCTACCCCAAGGAGCAAGGAAAGTCTCAAATATACCACCTAAACTTACACTTAAAGGAGCTGGAAAAAGAAGAGCAAACAAAGCCTAAGTCCAGCAGAAGAGAAATAACAAAGATTAGAGCAGAAATCAATAATAAAGAAATAACAAACAAACAAACGGTAGAACAGATCAACAAATTAGGAGCTGGTTCTTTGAAAGAATAAGATTTCTAAGCCTCTAACCAGACTTATGAAAAAGAAAAGAGAAAGGACCTAAATAAATAAAATCATGAATGAAAGAGGAGAGATCACAACAAATACCACAGAAATGCAAACAACGTAGACAGTATTATGAAAAATTATATGCCAACAAATTAGGCAATCTTGAAATAGGTTAATTCCTAGAAACATATGAACTACCAAAACTGTAACTGGAAGAAATTGGAAGTTTGAACAGACCCATAACCAGCAAAGAAATTCAATCAGTAATCAAAAATCTCCCAACAAACAAAAGTCCAGGGCTGATGGCTTCCCAGGGGAATTCTACCAAACATTTAAAGAAGAATTAATACCCATTCTTCTGAAAATGTTCCAAAAAATAGAAATGGAAGGAAAATTTCCAAACTCATTCTATGAGGCCAGCATCATGTTGATCCCAAACCAGACAGAGACCCCACTAAATATGAGAATTACAGGCCAATATCCCTGATGAACATGGATGCAAAAATTCTCACCAAGATACTAGCTCACAGGATCCAACAGTACATTAAAAGGATTATTAACCAGTACAAAGTGGGATTTATTCCTGGGCTGCAGGGGTGGTTCAACATCCACAAATCAATCAATGTGTTACATCACATTAATAAAAGAAAGGACAAGAACCATATGATCCTATCAATAGATGCAGAAAGAGCATTTGACAGAATACAGCATCCTTTCTGATAAAAACCTTCCACCATGTAGGGATAGAGGAAACATACCTCAACATCATAAAATCCGTGTATAAAAGATGCAAAGCTAATACCATCCTCTACAGGGAAAAACTGAGAGCCTTTTTGTTACAGTCAAGAACAAGACAGGGATGTCTACTCTCACCATTGTTATTAAACATAGTACTGGAAGACCTAGCCTCAACAATCACCCAACAAAAAGAAATAAAATTGGAAATAAGTCGAACTTTCACTCTTCACTGATGACATGATGATATGCAATGTAGAAAACCCAAAAGACTCCATCAAAAAATTGCTAGATTTGATACAAAGACTCAGCAAAGTTTCAGGATATAAAATCAATGCACAGAAGTCAGTTGCATTTCAATACACTAACAATGAAGCATCAGAAAGAGAAATCAAGGAATCAATCCCATTTACAATTGGACCAAAAACCATAGGATACCTAGGAATAAACCCAACCACAGAGGTGACGGATCTGTACTCTGAAAACTATAGAACACTTATGAAAGAAATTGAAGAGGACACAAAGAAATGGAAGAACATTCCATGCTCATGGATTGGAAGAACAAATACTGTTAAAATATCCATGCTATCCAAAGGAATCTATACATCTAATGCAATCTCTATCAAAATACCACCAGCATTTTTCAGAGAACTAGAACAAACAATCCTAAAATTTGCATGGAATCATAAAAGACCCCAAATAGACAATGTAATGTTGAAATAGAAAAGCAACGTTGGAGGCATCACAATTCTGGACTTCAAGCCGTATTGCAAAGCTATAGTCATCAAGACAGTATGGTACTGGCAGAAAAACAGGCACATATATCAATGGAACAGAATAGAGAGCTCAGAAATGGATTCTCAACTGTATGGTCAACTAATCTTTGACAAAGCAGGCAAGAATAGACAATGGAACAAAGACAGTCTCTTCAACAAATGGTGTTGGAAAAACTAGACAGTCACATTCAGAAGAATGAAACTGGACCACTTTTTTTACACCACGCACAAAAATAAACTCAAAATGGATGAGAGACCTGAACATGAGACAGGAACCCATCAAAACATACAGGAAAACATAGGCAGCAACTTCTTTGACCTCAGCCACAGCAACTTCTTGCTAGACATGTCTCCAAAGGCAAGGGAAATAAAAGCAAAAATGAAGTATTGGGGCTTCATCAGGATTAAAGGCTTTTGCACAGCAAAGGAAACAGTCAACAAAACCAAAAGTCAATCTATGGAATGGGAAAAGGTATTCACAAATGACATGTCAGATAATGGGCCAGTATCCAAAATCTATAAAGAATTTATCAAACTCAACACCCAAAAAAACAAAAAAATCCAGTCAGTGGACAGAAGACATGCACAGACATCTCTCCAAAGAAGACATACCAATGGCCAACAGACACATGAAAAATACTCAACATCACTTCTCGTCAGGGAAATCCAAATCAAAACCACAATGAGATATCATCTCACACCAGTCAGAATGGCTGAAATTAACAACTCAGATGTTGGTGAGGATGTGGAGAAAGGCGAACCCTTTTACACTGTTGGTGAGAATGCAAACTGGTGCAGCCACTCTGGGAAACAGTATGGAGGTTCCTCGAAAAGTTAAAAATAAAGCTACCCTAGAACCCAACAATTGCACTTCTGGGTATTTATCCAAAAGGTACAAAAATAGCGATTTGATGGGGTGCACCCCAATGTCCACAATATCCAAAATATGGAAAGAGACCAGATGTCCATTGACAGATGAATGGATAAAGAAGATGTGGTGTGCACACACACACACACACACACACACACACACACACACACTGGAATATTACTCAGCCATCAAAAGGAATAAAATCTTGCCATTTGCAATTACATGAATGGAACTAGAGGGTAGTATGCTAGGTAAAATAAGTTAGAGAAAGACAAATACCATATGATTTCACTCATATGTGGAATTTAAGAAACAAAACAGATGAACATGGGGAAGGGAAGGAAAAATAAGATTAAAACGAGGGAAACAAACCATAAGAGACTCTTAACTATAGGAAACAAACTGAGGGTTGCTGAAGGGGTGGTGGGTTGGGGGATGGGGTAGTTGGGTGATGGGCATTAAGAAAGGCACTTGGTGCAATGAGCACTGGGTGTTATGCAACTGATGAATCACTAAATTCTACCCCTGAATCTAATAATACACTATGTTAATTAAGTTGAATTTAAATAAAAAAATTTTTTTAAATGCAAAGAAAGTTCTCTTCAGAGGAAATGCTATATAATTAATTGCCTTGGATATTTCAGATTTTTTCCCTCCTTTTCCCTCTGATTAGAGGAACAGATATGACTCATAAGACAAAAGTCTAAAGATACACACTTAAAAAGCCTAACCTCTTGGCAGGAAGGGTCTTGTGGGGCTGGTAGCCTGGTATATAGAGCTGTGATTTAACCTAGTGTCATAGCGTTACGGTATGCAGCTTTCGTGGGACCCAGCTGTATCCTTCATGGTGTTTAAAAGGACTTGTCATGAAGAAGTTTCCCGTGGTACTCAGAACATGCTGTTAGGTCACATATTAATAACTTCACACAATAGTGGCAACAGGACACATTCTCCTTGCAAAGTGAAGGTTGTTTATTGCTTGTTATGATTTTGATAGGCAAGACCCTACATAGGGACTGTAATACCTACAAGGCGATCTTTACAGAATGCTTGTGTAGATTTCAACATTGGGATGAACTCCATGCATGCATTCTCTCTTTCCCTATTCTGGGTGAAGCAGAGCCAAGCTCTCCCAGGCTGGTGGAGGCAGGGTGGGGAAACAGGAGACAAGGACAGAGAAGTTGCATGCTTGCCCTGTCATCTCCCCTCACTGTTGTCCACACCCATCTGGGATTCACTGAGCTCACACACACATTTTCACATGGGGAAAGCCAAGGTGGTGCCTGTTGAAGAAAATTAATCATATTGCATTTTCTTATAAAATGAGATGAAAAAATAAATCTAAACACACTTTTCAAGTGTTACTCTTCTTTAAACTTTTATATACGTTAAAGCTCTTATTTTTCTTTTCAATATATTCTACTTAGAACTTTTAAAAAATAAACTTTCTTTTTTGGTACCTTTCATTTCCTGTGTTAGCCTTGGAAACATAAAATACATCTCACTAGAACTCTTCTGTGCAAATAATAAACATAAATAATATTAACATCTAAGTTATAAAAAAAAATAGAGGCCATTTCAAGGTTTTCACTGCTACTGCCATCCACCGCAGTCTCTGGAAGATGCTCCTAGAAGTAGTCAGTGGTCTGCCCGCTTAAGCCACACAGATCCTGGTCTGGCTGAGGTGGGCTGGGCAAGAACTCGCTGTCCTGCTTGTCCATCTGTAAACTACTTCGAGAGAACTGTAAGACACTTCCCAGCCCACTGACCAATGAGAGGGAGGAAATCCAGTTGAGGGAGCTGAAGTTGGACAGGTTGAAAATGGACGACAGGGGGGCTGCCCTGCTGGTACTGGTGGGTTTCATCTTGGAGTCCCCAGGACACCTTTCCAGGATAGCCTCCCTTGGCATGGAGGACCCCTGGGCCTGACTTCCCAGTCCCTCCAGTAGAATATCCTCCCTTAAAGGCACATTCATGTCCGCCACGTTGGGCTCCCCACTAGCCTCTGGGAAGCAGGCTGGTCGCTGTATGTGCCAAGATGCCTGTGAGGTGCAGTCCTGGGAGAAAGTTCCAGAAGTACTGATGCTTTTCTGTTCTGATGACTCAGTTCTGGGTTCTCCTGGGAGATGTCCCTGAACAAAGGTCTCTTTGGGAGCAATGAGTTTCTTGGGGGACCTCTTGGCCAGCTGGCGCCCCAGTTGAAGTTGGGTGGGGAAGAGACTCCCCTGCACGGCTTTGAAAAACAATCTGGAAAGAGCATAGAAAAAACAGTCATCTGTGGGTGGTGCCTTTGAGTCTTCTGAGACTTTCACACTACAAAAACACAGGCGCAAGAACTCTCTCAGAGCTTCTTTAGGACTTGAGGGACACTGTCCCTGATACCCACCTGGGAAGTAGTGCAGCGACAGGTGCTATGAGACAAGTCAAGTAAAACACGGGGTCGCCCAGTAACGTCTGCATAGTCCAATAAGGGTTGGATGGAGGATAACATGTTGCACAAGAAGCATTGTAAATCAAAGCCACAGTGAAAAACAAAAGGATACTGAAACCGCAAGCTATCCAGTTGAGCCAGGTCTAAGGGGGAAAGAGACAGACGGCATTTTTTTCAATGAAATGTACTGGTCATCCATCAATGGGTAGCTGTTCTAAGGGCTTAGTGAAAACACAGGTCTGTGGTATAGGCAGCTGGGAGGGCTTGATGAAGTTGCTGGCATCTGCAGGCCAGCCTGGACACAGTCAGGGAGATGAAATCAGGAGTAGGAAGGAAAGAGAGAGGGAAAGGGGGTTGTGGGGTGGAGGGGGAGAGCAGAACAGGCAGGAAGGAGCAAAGATCTGCCCAGGTGAAGATCACTGGTCAGGATGCAGCAGTTCCCACATCAGGGCCTCCAATACATGTGGCGGGCCCATGTATTTGTTTCCCTTCTCCACAGTGAAGCTGGCTTTGCAGTCACCTGTCTGCTCAGAAATCTTCTGGATGTCATGGAATCTGCCTGGGATTGTGGGGCCCACAGCATCAGCACCCCGAGGGATCATGCCCACAGCTCTTACCCAGGTCTTGGTTTCAATACCCAGGTGCAGAAGGAAGGTGAACAGCGCGATGGCCGTGATGGGGGTTCCCCAGGTAAACACATCTGTGTCTGAGTCATAGTAGGCCTGAAAGACAGTAGCATCCTGTGTCTGTGGGTCGCTGGATGAAGCTGCTGAGAAAGACTGTGCCAGGTGCCAACTTACCAGGTAAGGAATGAAAAAGCAAACTAGGCTCTGGAAGGCAGCATCAGCCATATTGAACCAGAATGTGCGTGGCCGGTACTCCTGCGACAAAACAAAAACAAAAACAAAAACAAGCACAGAAATTATAGGGAAGTAAGCACCTCTTCGAATGATGTCTTCCAGTAGCTACAGGGCCATCAATGCACAAGATAAGCACCCCAGGGCAACTTGCTAGTTCAGGACTTTGGTGAGTTGAGGTCCCAGAGGGCTGGGGAGAAACACTACAGGAACATCTGCAGAGGCACAATCTGCAACTAGGATAATCTTTCAGAGCATCTGTCCCTAAGACCAGCCACTCTAGCTCTAGGTCAACAGAAGACAGATAAAACCACTTCCTAAATCCTATGAGGGAGCATTTTTTTTTTTTTCAAAGATGTATTTATTTGAAAGAGAGAGAGAGAGCAGGGGGAGGGGCAGAGCGAGAGAATCTCAAGCAGACTCCCCGCTGAGGTTGGAGCCCAACGTGGGGCTTGTCTCACCACCCTGAGATTATGACCTAAGCCAAAATCACGAGTTTGACGCTTAACTGACTGGGCCACCCAGGTGCCCCTGAAGGAGTATTTTCTGACAGTAGGCATAACACCTCAAGTTCTAGACATCCTGCTCCAATTTGAGTTCTTCCACTCCTACTTTGTCAGAGTGTTGCTGCCCTTTGTTGGTGGGTCCCCTGGAATGTTTCTTAAAAGTGAGCCTTTTAAAATTAGATCATGGAAGTGTTTAATGTTAAAATAAAAAGCTGTACACTGAGGGCAAAAATGACCTTGATATGGACTGATCAAGCCTTCATTTACTGGGTAACCAAATTTGTATTTGGCTCAGAGCTCCTAAGCAGCTGGGGCTGGTCCTGGCCTGCAGGAAATGTAGATCGGACTGAATGAGCATTTACTGAGCATTAAGAAAGTGCTGGCTAGGCTCCTCCTTCAGTCCCCTAGCTCCACAGGACAAACTCCTTATGTCTTGTTCCCTTGGCCAGTCCCAGACCCTGGCCAAGGACAGGAGGCCAAGCTGAGTACAGGCATTCCTCCAGTGACAGGTAACAAGCAGAGGCTGTCCTCGTTGGCCTGACCCTGAGTTACTCCCACCCCACAGCCCCACTCCTGCTGCCTACCTCTGAGGGAACCCAGTGTCAATGAAGGTGACCAGGGGAAGTCAACTCAAAAGTAAACACATTCTAAATCAGAGACTGTTGTAAGAGATAGGGAGCTCCATTCCCTTTGCACACATAAAATAATTACAACTAGCAAAGAGAAGCACTTAGAGGGCCAACTTTAAATGCTGGTAGGAATAGCTGGTAATTAGCATGTCAATCTATGTGGTGTGTTGATGTAAACATGTATTTATATCTGTTTGTATTCACTTATTCTCTCAATGGTTTCCCCATGGGTTTATCTTCTGGTTAATTCCCATTCAAAATAAATCACATTTTCAGGGGATTGTTTTAGAAAAATCCCTGCTCAGGAGGCAGCAATCCACGTGACCCTGACTGATTCCAAGTGGACTTTCCTTGGGCTTCTGGAGACTATTGGTGTAGAGACTTTTCATGTCATTATACCTTTTCTATTAATCTCTCTTTTTTTTTTATTGAGGTAAATTGATACACAAAAACTGCACACATTTAATGTATTCATCTTGATGGGTTTGGACATATGTATATACCAGGATACCATCGCTCCAAACAATAACCTCACTCTACTTAATACACAGCACAATCAAGTACACAGAATTCATTTTTTACTTCCCACTGGGCATTTTCCAAAATTTTAACAATTTTTCCCGGGTGTCCATTTACAGGGAAGTATAGAGACTTGCACTTTCTGTTAAGGTGAATGTGGAGGGTGGGAGAGCCAAGAAATGGGAGGTGGGGGCAGGACAGGAGCCTCACCTCCATGTTCTGGCCACTCTTGTAGAGCTGTGGTTCAGTCAGCAGCACGTCAGCTGGCACGTCCTTGTCCAGCACCCCAGTCACGAGCTGGGGAAGCGATGAGAAGAGCAGATTAAAGAAGATCAGATACCACTGGTCAATCATGGCAGATGCAGAGAAGCCACAGTAAAACTGGAACCAAAACAGGAGGCCCACGAACATCTGAAATCAAGAAGAGAAGAACGGGGACAGACAATTCTTAGCCGTCCTTGCTGATTCACATCCAAGGGATCTAAGGGCTTTGTAGAATTTGACCATACAGATCGAATTTATAGGCAGAAATTTCCTCCAAAGGCAGCCCAATCTTGTTGCCTTCTCTCTCCCTCCTCATTTCCTTGAGCATGAAGGACTGGCAACGGGAGATGAGAATTCCCAAGGACAGCCCATGGACAGATGATGCTGGTACCAGTCAGCAAGAAATGCAGATTGGATGGAACAGCATTTATTGAGCACTTATGAAAGTGCTGGCTAGGCTCTTCCTGACAGTCCCTTAACTTCACAGGACAAGCTTTTTGTTTGTTCCCACAGGCAGCTGAGGAGATGAGGTCCGGTTAAGCACAGGAATTCCCCATAAAGGTTCAGAAGGGTCTAGGGTTGCTCACACATCTTCTTCCCTAGTAGCTGTCCTCTGTGATCCTAAACCAAACCTGCCTGGTCTACATCCCAGATCCTGCCTCTCTCTTTAGATATGTACTCTTTCTGATGAGGAACAGTGGGCAATTCTTGACTCCCATGGCAGGGAGGACACACACAAGCATGGCAACAAAGTTGATGATGATACCAACACTGCTGCCTTGACCAAGCCCAGATATCCACCAGGCACTCTGCTGGCAGGTGAGGTATAGGTATTATCACTGGTTCTTATAGCTACCCCTGCTTTGCTGAACAGGAAAGTGAGGGCCAGGGAGGTTGAATAGTCTCTTCAAGCCCATGCTCAGTAGGAGGAGTTGGGTGGATCTCTTCCCCCTATTACTTGATCACTGAATATCAGTGGCTTGAGTGCATTTATATGCAGGCATGGCAATTTAGCAATGGCAAAGCATTTGCACCCATTAGCTGTATAATTTGGCACAGATCATTTAACCCCTTTCTGCCTCAGTGTCCTTGTCCATGACATGGGTACCCCCCAATGGTACTTAGCTATGGATTGTTGTGAGGATTAATGAACTTGTGCATTTAAAGTACTCACGAGGTCTCCTTGTACACAATAGCTACTTATGGTCTATTGTTCTTTCAATTAGCAGTACAGCTATTTCCTCTAAGGCTCAAGCCAGGCCAGTGTGCTTACGCCACTCAGAGAGAAGGAAACTCAGGTCCAAGATGTTAAATGATGTGGAGAAAGGGGATCCCTCCTACATTGTTGGTGGGAATGCAAGTTGGTACAGCCACTCTGGAAAACAGTGTGGAGGTCCCTTAAAAAGTTAAAAATTGAACTACCCTATGACCCAGCCATTGCACTACTGGGTGTTTACCCCAAAGATACAGACGTAGTAAAGAGAAGGGCCATATGCACCCCAATGTTCATAGCTGCATTGTCCACAATAGCCAAATCATGGAAGGAGCCGAGATGCCCTTCAACAGATGACTGGATTAAGAAGCTGTGGTCCATATATACAATGGAATATTACTCAGCTATCAGAAAGAACGAATTCTCAACATTTGCTGCAACATGGACGGCACTGGAGGAGATAATGCTAAGTGAAATAAGTCAAGCAGAGAAAGACAATTATCATATGATTTCTCTCATCTATGGAACATAAGAACTAGGATGATCGGTAGGGGAAGAAAGGGATAAAGAAAAGGGGGGTAATCAGAAGGGGGAATGAAACATGAGAGACTATGGACTATGAGAAACAAACTGAAGACTTCAGAGGGGGGGGGGTGGGGGAATGGGATAGACTGGTGATGGGTAGTAAGGAGGGCACGTATTGCATGGTGCACTGGGTGTTATACGCAACTAATGAAGCATCAAACTTTACATCGGAATCTGGGGATGTACTGTATGGTGATTAACATAATATAATAAAATAAAATTAAAAAAAAAAAGATGTTAAATGACTTGACTACGGTGATTGTATAAGTAATAAAGCTGTCCTGTTCAAACCACTTGTGGGTCCTGGCCTTGAGGCCAGACACCCTTAGGTGGAAGAACATTCTCTGCAGGGGACCACAGGTAATGGCCTGCGTTTTCGTTCTAGAGCTGCCACTATCTATCTTTCTTACCTTGACTCAGTCACTTACCTTCTCTGAGCTTTGGTTTCTGGACCTGAAAATGGCTTGGTCTCAAGATCAGGAAAAAAATGACACATATCCTCCAAGTCTTGTTTCAATCTATGACTTAATGCAACTTTTCCCTTCCATACTGAAAACTGACAAACTTGGGTTTTTCATTGACTTTCTTCCCTTCTCACTCCCACGGCTGACTTTCTCTCACCCACCCCCACAGGCTCAGCCTAATGAGTCATCAGTGAACAACCAGAGTCAAGAGAAAGAGGTGGAAAAGTACTTAGATAATTGACTTTTTTTTTTTCTTATAGTACCAAAAAGCCTTCTTCCCAAACTACTGTTGCCATGGAAACTTTTCTTCTCTGTTTTATTGGAAAGGAAGACCAACTTACTCCTAAAACTAATGAATTTCTCACTTTGGGAGGCAGGGAAATAATCAGTGCTTGTTAACAGAGGTCCTGCCTCTTATATGGAATAAAGACAGACATCCCCTTCTCCCTCCCATCCGCTTCACGAGGACAGATTCATCATGATAGGCAAGAGGCTGTGCCCATTCAGGTGGCCACTCTGGCACAAATCTGCAACTAAAATGCTGAATTCCCTCCCTCCCAGTTTAAGAAATTTTCATGAGGAATTATGGAGAGTAGAACTCAACTCATGCTTTGTTTTCAAATAAAGGAAACAAAATCCCTAGAAAGAAAATAACTTGCTCAAGATTGCACAGAAATTAATGACAGAAACAGAGCTGGGGTTCCATCTGCCCAGCCGCACTCATCTGTACTCAAGCACCCATCCAGCTCTTTGGGAACTGGGAACCTCTAGGCTTACAAGTATATGCATGGGGGCCTTAGCTCTGGGGATGCAATGCCAGGTGGATGGGAGAAAGAAAGGAGTAACTGGCCAAGAACAGGGGCAGCATGGTACAGACGTCTTTGGACGGAATCCCAGGCAGAACCTGGGATTTAATTAGAATTAATTAATTTAATTAGAATTAATCTGAATTAATTTCCAGGATGCAACTGATCAAATTAGACATGCCATGATTGGTTCTGAGTATCTGTATTCATTTGCTAGAAGACATTTTGAAAAATGGGTGAGGGTAAGGGGGGTAAGAGGGTTGGGAAAAATAGTTAGGTCTAAATCTCCAGAACAAACAAGAACATGAACAAGAGGTACACTGATGGCAGTTCAGAGTTAGCATGGAGATTTTTTAATGGAATTAGAAAAACAATCATATATATATAACATATATATATAAAAGATATATATATAATATAGATGAATATATATCTCTTTTAATTTATTGTATTTTGTTCTTTTTTAGAAGAGTATAGGATGATCTTGACACTGGAATTGAGGCATCCAACGTGGCAGATTTGTGGAATTACCCTGAAAGATCACTTACCCCAAGAGTTTATTTATTATCTCCTTGTTTGTACATTCAGCCACAAGCTTTTAGAGACAAGAGCAACAAGTAGCAAATCAGCAACTTCTTAGCAGAATGTCTATCCCTTACCTACAAGTAAAGCAGAGTTCTAAAATGGCCATGGCATCCATCCTGGAGGGCTCTAGAGAAGGACACCTGTCTGCCAAGGAATTAATAATAAAGGAACTAAGAGTTAAACATTAAGATCAACATGAAATGGAGCAGAGCCCTGGATGAGAGTCTCTGGAGAGAGAGAGAACTGTAATTATCCAGCCAGGCCTGGGTGTGATCTGACTGAGGGTCAGTTATAGGCCGAGCTGGCCAGAAGGGGGCACGTCTGCCCTATCAGCACAGGAGAAAGTGTGGCAAGGCCCTGCGGGTGGCCCTGTTCTTCAGGCCCTACACCTGTGTCCTGACCAGGGGACTCACACACCTGGCCCAGTGTGAGTACATTTCCACAGAGGCCATTCAGTATTGGGATCATAGCATGACCAAGTGTTCTCATTTTGATTCCAGCACTGCCACTGCACTCCTGCTTATCACTGGATTTTCCCGTCTGCTCTAGAGAGTGCACTGATTAGAGGATTCCTGTCTATGGATACCTCAGCAGTCTGCTCCTAGGAAACACATTAACAGAGTGGTTAAGAGTTGGGAGTCCGATGAGCTGGGGTTAAATGCAGCCTTGACTACTCATTCACTAGCTGTGTGACCCTGTACAGACCACTGTAACTCATGATTCCCCCACTGCTTATTTTAAAGCACTAGGTGGACATTCTTGTTTGATCTGTTTTCACAACTTTCTCCCTTAGAGGTGCAGCTACCTTCATGTGCCTGTGAGCTAGACTTCTGAGCCTACAGGGGGCAAGGCCAGGCTAGGCCCAGGGTAAGTTCACAAAGGCCAAGGAGGATGGAACCAACAGGAAGCCCTGGGATGGCCAGATGGCCACATCAGGGGATGGTCTGATAAATCTCAGCTCATGCTTTTTGATTCAAAAACTCTAGAAACCGAAAGTGTCAAATACCTACTGTATTTTTGTAGAAGAAGTACAGCACCATGTTGGCAAGTCGGGAATAGCACCAATGTCCGTGAACAATTAAGAGTCTTTCGAGGTAGCGGAATCTTGGCACTGCAAAGTCACTGGCCATTACTGCCTTGAAAGGGAAAGAAGTCCTTGTTATTGGTGACACCTTACTCCATCTAAGGTCTGTCTTATCTCCCCCAAATACAAGGCACGGAGAAATCCAGTTTCAAGCACAATGTGCGTGTGACTGGCCAGGGCTTACTTTATCTTCATTTTCCTTATTATCTCCTTCAATTTAAAAAAATCAATTGCAACAAGTATTCTAGTTTAGGGATATCATTTTATAGAACTCATTAAAGATTTTGAATCTATGTAATTGGTTTTTAAAAGCTTTTGTTTTCCCATGCTTTTTTTTTTTTTTTAAGATTTTATTTATGTATTTGAGACAGAGAGAGAAAGATAGCAAGAGGGGAGGAGAGGGAGAAGCAAGCTCACCACTGAGCGGGGAGTCTGATGGCTGGGCTTGATCCCAGGACCATGGGATCATGACCTGAGCTGAAGGCAGAGGCTTAACTGACTGAACCACTCAGGTGTCCCATTGTTTTCCCATGCTTTCTTTAACAAGCAAAAAACAAAAACAAAAACTCAGAGATGTACAGTTTCTCTATCCTCCACCCTCTGATGTTTTATTGGGGTCTCAACCCAAAGACAAACTGAAGCTGTCCTTTTTGTATGATTCAGACAGGCCGTTGGCCGTCTTGGGAGGTGTGTTTTGGGTCCTTCTCCATAGCAGCCACAGGTGATAAGCTAGGCCAAGCCCATGGCTCTGCTGGCCTTCATATAACCCAGTCCCAGGAAGCTACAAAAGGGCAACAGGTGTTGCCACCCAGAAGGGAGTGGGAACAGCAGGTTTCCTCCATGGAAAGATGACCAGGGGTGCAAGTGTCCCCTCACTTCACTCAGTATCATGTTCTACATAATTAAACTAAGTGGGCCAGACAAATGCCATCAAAATGACACTTTTTGTACCCAGAATAACTTAGAACTTTATAACAAATTTAGAACATATAACATATAACAAATTTCTCTCTTTGGAAAAAATTCAAGAAAATGTGAGGAAAAGATTTCTGCTTATTATTGGAGGATTGTTCTACACAAAAATGTAAGTCTGCTTTTAATTCAATTGATTTCCCTCTAGTCAAATAACTCCTTGAAAAGAGTTAGATCACACTTGATGTGGTCCCTTAAGTGAAATAGAATAATGTCATTATACATCACAGAAAAGTGTGAAGCCTTCAAATGCCTGCTTTCTAAACCAAAAGTTAAGGATTTCAAAGCAAATACTTCTTCCTGGTCAACACCGGGGTCTGAAGGCTTTGTGTACTCCTCTCCAGCCTTCTGCCACTCCTTCCCACCTCCAAATTTAGGCCCTGAATCCACTCTTTGTCCCTCTGTCAAGGTAGCCTTCCAGGATGCTCCCAGTTAGGTTAGACCTTCCTGTGAAATGCTCAATACCAAAACCAGTGTTTCTCTTTGACAGCATTTATTACAAGTGTGACTACTTGTGTACATTTACAATATGTATCTGTCTTCCCAACTTTTCTGGACATTCCATGACAGCCAGATAGATGTTGTGATCACCGTGTACCCTGAGTTCCCACTCAGTGCTTGGTCCCATCTGGTGATCAATAAACAACGGTGGACCAGATGACCCCATGAAGACCAAGATTCTCAGAGATGCAGGATCTCCTTGGCCAAACTGGGATAAGCTTCACACCTTGGCTAAGATGGGGAGCTCCAAATACCCTCACTCATTCTTGGTGACTCTGCTCAGATCTCTAGTGTCCGGGTTACCACAGCATCCCACAAAGTCCATCTTCCAAAGGGCTCACCTTTGCTTCTTGGACTGACTAAAATGTAAGCAGGGAAAATACTCCCTGGGAACCTGAGCACTTGGAGCAGTAAGAAAAGGTATCAGGCCTTACCATCACCTTACATAATGTATCCTCAATAAGAAGTGTAGCTTTAAATAAATGCAGAAGCATCCAACAACATCTTACCTAGAAGTTATGCTCACCCAAAGCTTCATCTCAGGATACGCCCTATCATTTGGCTGTTCCCATCATTTCTTGCATGGCTTTAAGTGTATATCTGCACTGGCCCCTGCCTTGAGGAAGTGAGCAGTATGGTAGCTCAGCCCCCTCCCCATCCACAAACCTGAGAGTCTTTCAAACAAAATGTATTTACTTGGTGCATTTCTCTGCATATGCTATTTACAGGAACTGCCCTGGTCAGCTTTTCACTATAGGAAACAGATGCAGTGGATATGATGGTGAAAACATCAGAATGAACCAAGAATTTTGTTCATCCATTCACTCCCCATGCACATGGCATTAAACGGCAGGGATGAGTCCAACATTGGGCTGCATTTTCTGATTCATGGAAGAATTAAAACCACACAAGTAACGTAATACAGTGACAAGGGTCAAATGAGGGCAGGAGGAGAGCAAGGTACATGCTGAGGACGGGCCAAGAGGAACTACTGTGTTTCTAGCTTGGGACTTTCCAACTTATTGTTATTTTAATGTCAGGTAAGAAAATTAATGAGTTCTGCACAGCCCTGGCACATACAAGTGTTCACTGAATAAACACTGATTGCATCAGTGACTAAATGGTGACCAACATCTGGATTTTTAGAAGAAGGAAACTGGATACGTTGTTCTCTAAGGTCTCCACCAAGTGAAAAAATGTCATGATTCAAAGTTAATCAAATGTTGAAAATTGTTGTGGTACTACATCCAGAAGAAAATTAGTTTTAATTAACTCAGTTGTTCAGCATCTGAATCATGTTAAGAACCAACATAATGACAAATGAAAAAGGCAGAGATAAATTTTCATGTGAGTCAAGATTCCATTTTTACAGTGATACCAGGTTCCAACAGTCCTACAGCATTTTTTCAAATGGAACAGAAAAACATGCCTTCCTCCAAGGATGAGCCATAAATAGCCAGAGTGAAGGTGATGACTCACCTTGCCTCACTTTGTTCCACTTATTTCATAAAAATATACTTACAGACCTAGGCAAAGCTATTTACTGCTTCATTAACATGAAGAAGTAGCCACCTCTACCTTATCTTCTGCTACTGGCTTAGCAGAGGGGAGCATCACATTACATTGGAGGCCAACCCTTTAGTTTTGTTGGACAAAGCCCATGGCAAGGTACAACAGTGGGCCACTTGGTCACATAGGATAGCCCTGGTCGGTCTTTACCTGCATGCCCTCCTGGCCCGAGATTCCCACACCCACATCTGCCACCTGGATCATGCTGACATCATTGGCTCCATCTCCTAGAAACAGCACAGGCAGGAAGAATCGTTTGAGTTGAGATGCACAGAATCAAACGGCTTGATGGATCTTCACGGGGTCCCTACTGGGCTGAGTCCTGTGAAAGGGTCATGGGATGAGTGAGGAAGAGGAAGTACAGAGCCTGCTCTGGGAAAATTGAGTTAAGCAGTCAGAACAAACATGGCGTGAGGTCTGGAACTCCCAGTCACATCAAGAGTTATTTTAGAAAGCAGGCCGGCATGGTTACCGTTTTGTTTAGCATTCACTCTATGTTATTGGCTCATATACCCATAGAGAGAGCCCTTAACATGGTGCCTGGCACAATAAAGATGCTATCATCATCATCGTTATTACCCCCTGAGCTCTAGCCTTTATCACATGCAGAGCATAACAGTAAAGGCTATTCTAATTCATGCTCACATGAACGGCTTTCTAAACTGAAGAAAGGAGCTTAAATTCTGCCCAGCAAACTGTAGAGCTCTTTTTGTACATGGATTACTAGCTAGCTTATTAGCTATTGTGCTTACCTTTAGGCCCTCTAAAGATGTGATAAAGAAGAACTTCTATTTATTCAGTAAAGCTGCTGATAGAAAATGGTTAGGAACATAGGACATAGGTCAGACATCTCATCACCTTCAGGGAAAAGCAAGCAGAGACTTGCTTGTCATTGTCACTCAGGAATAGGGCAGCAGACAGCCCCAAATTACAGAGTACCTCCCAAGTTTCAAATATGCAAAAAGTGCAGATATACAAATCAGAGTGATTCATAACATGGCTACAGGATGTCTCTGTCCTATGATTTTTCTTTTTCTGCACTGGTCCCAACAAGAATGATCAGTCAATATTTGTGAAATTGAAATTCTGTGAAGTCATTAACAATCTCTGCAGCTTTCCTCAGAATGTCCTGACCAAAGTGAGATACGGCAGGCAACCATGTTCTCTACATTATTAACCACTGGACACCTGGGACTAGGTGCCATCAATGCTTTCACTCATGGTCAAAGAAATGAGCTAAAGTTCTGATGGGTCATTACTTTCCCTTTCCCTTGAGATTCTATTTTTTTTTCTTTTCTTTTTTTTTAAATGAATACCAAACACCAGTGATTTCATGGCTGACCAGGCACTGACCAGGCTGTGAAAATATGGTTTATTCATTCATATGTTACACCAGCCTTACCAGGGTCATGGGCCTCATGCCACCACGGACAGGAACTCAGAGAAGCCTGCACCCAGCCTGCACACTCCTCAGCACCGACCTACATCACTTGCTAAGGGAGCTCTGAAGGCCACTCCAGACACATGAGGGCAAAGGTGGGACTGAGACAGCCTCTCCTGGAAGGGGCCCACCCCTGAGGCCTTCCTATAGCCTGGACCAGGGAGTCGTAGCTAAACATGTGTTCACATCTATGCTCATCTCACTCCCCTTAGTGGTTACCACAGCCCAGCCCTCAAGATATACAGGGCTGTCTCCATGACATCCACACTAAGGCCATCCCACCTCACACCCAGGCTCTACCAGCCTCAACTCTCTCCCTAATGAAGTGTCCCACATCAACAAGGTGAGGCTGGTATAGACCGTTTTGCAGAAAATACTGTTGACTGGTTAGGATCCTTTATTTGAGAATCAAATCTCATCTAGGTATGGATTCTATATTCAGGGAGATCAAACTTTGATATCTGGGGGTCGAGGGGATCACACTCCTTTCCATGGGCTACCTGCAGTCTTTCTCAGTCCTCAGCAGCAGATGGTGCTGCTGAGACCCTGAACCTGGCTGGAGATTGGACCCCAACCAGAGCGGGCGGGGATGATGCCCTGGGAGGAGGTAGGTGAGGACTGGGTAGCACTGGAGAGAACCCTAGAAGGCTCTCCAGGCCAAAAGTATGCAAGGAAAAACCACCATTAGATGCACAGTCCTTAAGGAAATGCTGCAAGATTAGGAACTACTCATAGGCTTATGATGGATTCATTTAATTACATGCTTGTCTTGGAACAATCAGTAAAGTTCAAAGGATTAGAGGCAATGGGGATTCTGATCACCATTAAGTCTCTGGGTTCTTGTGGTATTATGGAGTCTTGCATTCCAGTTGGCTCATGGTGACCAGAAGCACCTGCAAAGAACCTTCTTTTAATGGTGTTCTGAGATAATGCTTAGCGTGCAGGGCTCTGCTGTGGCAGAGGCTACCTGGGACAGCAGATCTCTAGTCTCCTGTCTCCCAAGAAACAGTGTAAGTTCTGTCTTCCTAAAGAGCCACTGTATTACTATATACAGCTATAAATATAGCTATAAATGTACCATATTTTATGGTTTTCAAGTCCATGTTTTATATTTCGAACAGGCTGCTTATTTTCTTGCATTGGGTGTGATTTTATAAATAGAAAAAAGAGCAAGGGAGTGTTTTCCCATCTTACAGTATAGCATAGAAGGGGTGGAAAGTCCTGGATGCATCCAGAGGAAGCAGCTGCATAAGATGGGAGCTACTCATTTACATAGGGCCCTGTTTGGCTGGCCTGGATACTTGCCTATGGCCAGGGTCATGGCCTTGAGCTTGCTTCTCACCAGTTTCACCACCATACTCTTCTGCAGAGGCGTTGAGCGACAGCAAAGGACGGACCGACACTGCTTAGCGAGAAAGAGAAATTTGTCCTCTAGGTTTTTTTCAAGGGCATAGGCCAGACTTCTTCCGTCGATCACGAGGCTTGGGCTGGGGCCAGAGGTGGTGGATGTGGAGGGCGGGCAGAGAGGGGAGAACCCCACGCTCACGTTGCCTGCGGTCTTCTCAGGGGCACTGCAGGGGCTCCTGGACTGCACGTAGTGTAGGCACTGGTCTAGCAGGGCCGCACACGCCTCCTGAAATGGACATGAGAGGAAGCTCAGTTCACTCAGCTGCATCACAGATTGGGTTACCTTCTTCACACTGACAGTCTGATAATCTTAAGGGCACCAGGTTGCAGGCTTTGTCCAGAAGGGAAGTTAGTTGAGGATGATGACTTTCCACATTGAAGAGAATGAGCTTGTCTAGGGTTTCGATAAGATTCCACTTCATCGCCCATTACACTGTGTGGAGGTTGGACTAGAACATCTTCACTTTGGAAGGACTGACTATACTGTGGCAAGACTGCTAGCTGGTTATTATCCTCTAAAGAAGTGTAATTATCAGTGTTTCCCTAAGCTCTCCAGTTGACCAGGGAAATAAATGTTTTAAAAAGCATAATTATTGAGGCTTTTATTGGCAATGCCCTTCCAAAACTGTACCTGAATCCCAGAAAGAATAGGAAAACTTATTGGGGAGGCTGAGGGATCAGGGGACATAAGAGAGATGACTATTTCCAAGAATAAACACACTCCAGGGAAGGCAAGTAATTCTTAGCCCTCTGTGGACAGTGAGCCCACTGGGTAAGCAACCAATTTCCTGCAATGCACCCTGGAAATCCAGTTGTGTTCCATAAGTGCTTATTGAGGACCTTTTGTATTTAGAAAAGTGAGACAAGAAAAAGGAAGACTGAGAAGTCACAGCTATTGGCCCTTGAACAAATGGCAGGAGCTGAACATACACACGATCACAGTAAGTTACAGACTAGGATGTGCAAAAGTGTTACAGGGTATGAAGAGGGAGAGATTTGCTTCCAGGGTGGGGTTGGGAGTGGTAGTAACTGAGGCAGGACTGGAAGAGGATTCTACAAACACCATGAGCTCCCTCATGCTAGCACCAAGCACTGCTAAGGTAAAATGGAGAGACCACATCCACCTGGCTCCCCCACTGAATGCAACTATGGCAGCCAAATAGAATTCATAGGGCAACTCTTTGAGGACTTTGAAAATAAATAGGAGCTGTTGCAATGAGGAGGAAGACCAGCATTCTAAGTATACTGGACAGGTGGGTGAATTTTCCATTTTCCTTCTGGTAGCACCTGGTCTGTACACAAGCATCATAGAACCTGCAAGTGGGCGCCAAGGCAGGGACAGAGAGCGCTCCAGGAGAAGCCCTCCCATTCTGGCTAGGGGAGTGGAAAAGAGAACTCCCAATGCTCAGAGAAGATAGAGGAACTTCCATTTTTATTTATATTTTTCTTATTCTCTTGAACCCAGCCCCAGGCAATTTTGCTATGCTGGCAGCAGGACCATTTGCTGCCGAAGACTGTATCAGAGAAGCTGTGGTCCTGTGGTGGCAAGATAACTGCTGCCTTTTTCTCTCTGTCCTACCACCACTTGGCTTTGGATGGAGGTGTTGGTGCAGAAGTACAAAGTAGAGCAAGGGAACTCAAGCCCCAGCTTTTTGGCCAGAGGACTGGAAAGGGGAGTCCCAGACAACCAGTAAGTACTGGAAAAAATTGTGAAGATGGAAGAACTTGGCCAGCTGACCCCATAGCATGGTTTATTAATTCCTGAACTCACCCACAAGCCATGTACACATAGACATAATCCTAAATTGCATAACAAAGACTTTTGAGAATTGAACTTGGGATAGACTGCCACCCAAGTTCCCAACTTTTATTAAGGGGTGGCAAAAATGTGAGACAGATTCTAGTAGCTTGGCAAAGGCTACACAAAATTGACATTGAAACCACCATCCAGAGGCTGTTCAGAGCTTGCAGCCTGAATCTAAGAGGGCTGATTACCTGCCTAAAATATATCCACGTTCTCTACAGAATTTTAAAATAACCAGTGTCATTCAAATCCCCACAATACAATCCAAAATTCACCAGCATACAAAGAAGCAGGAAATTCTCAATGCATGTGAAAAAAGACAGTTAACAGAAGCCAAAGCGAAGATGACACAGATACCAGAACTATTTGAGAAAGACTGAAACAGCTATTATAAAAATGCTCCAATAAGAGTCGACATTCTAGAAATGAATAGAAAGAAAGTCTCAGGAAAAAATCAAGATACAAAGAGGATCCAACAGAAATTTTAGAA
Source organism: Ailuropoda melanoleuca (assembly GCF_002007445.2). Lineage (NCBI taxonomy): Eukaryota > Metazoa > Chordata > Mammalia > Carnivora > Ursidae > Ailuropoda > Ailuropoda melanoleuca. The sequence continues at coordinate 23,960,201 of NC_048226.1, forward strand.
CCAAAAAAATACCCTAACCAAAATAAGAAGCTCACTGGATTCTAAATAATTTATGTAGATACTCTGTCCTCAAGGAGGGGGAAAAGATCTCCACACTCTGAGTGTAAACTGTGCATAGTCAGTTCCTTCCAAAAAGTCAATACGGAAAGGGTGTTAAAATAACTGGCTTACAGTAGAGAAAGCGGACAAACATAAAATCAACAGTGGTAAGTCATGTTGATCCAATGTACCCTTAATATGATGTGATAAAATGATGAAAATGGTACTTTAGGTCTATGGAGTTCTTCCCCCAACTCACAACTTTATTCTAGTCATGAGAAAAACATCAGACAAATCCCCATAATAAGGGTATTCTTCAAAATAACTGACCAGTAATGTCAAGTCATCGAAAACAGAAAATTTAAGAAACTGTTACAGCCAATAAGAGCACAAGGAAACATGACAATTAAATGTAATGTGATATTCTGTATGAGATCCTAGAACACAAAAAGGACATTAGTAAAAATTAAGACAATCTGAATATAGTATAGATTTTCTTTTCTTTATTATTATTTAGAGGTGGGGGAGGGGCAGAGGGAGAGAGAGAATCTCAAGCAGTCTTCACGCCCAGCTACAGAGCCCAATGTGGGGCTCGATCCCACAACCCTGAGATGATGACCTGAGCCAAAATCAAGAGTTGGATGCTTAACCTGCTGGACCACCCAGGCACTCGAGTATAGATTTTAGTAAGTAATATGTCCATATTGGTTCACTGATTACTGTAAAGATGTTAATAACAGGAAAATTTTGGTGTAGATTATATGGGAACTCTCAATACGATCTTTGCAATTTTTCTATAAATTTAAAACCATCGTATATATAAAAAGTCACTAAATGAGCTCAATAGCAGAGTAGAGGTAACAAAAGAAAGTCAGTGAACTCAAAGAGCAATAGAAAGTAACCAATTTGACCAAGAGAGGAAAAAAAAATGAAAAAATGAAGAAAGCCTCAGAGAGCCTTGAGGCAAACCGGAAGACCTGATGTTCACGTCATCAGTCTTCCAGAAGAGGAGCAATTGCAGTGCAGAAAAAGCATCTGAAGAAATAATAATGGCTAAAACTTGCCAAATTTAGTGAAAGACATAACCCCACAGATTCAAGCAGCTCAGCAAATCCCAGAGTATCAGTCTAAAATCTGGGCCCAAACACACCATAATCAAACTGCTTAAACTAAAGGAAAAAAAAAAGTCAAAAAATCAAAACATCCAGATAAAAATGATGCATTAGCTATAGGGTAACAATGGTTTGGAGGACTTTTGATTTCACCTAGAAACCACGGTGAAAGAAAGGCATTCTCTGATAAAGAAAAGTAAGAGAATCTGTTGCCAGTAGACCCACTCTAAAGGAACTGCTGAAGGAAGTTCTTCAGACAAGAGGGAAAAAAATGCCACAAGGACACTTGTAACACTGCGGATGAAAGAAGTGTGACAGAAACTGTCAATATTTACATAAATAAGCTGGGCTATTCTTTTCCTTTTGACTTGTTTAAAATACGCTTTTTGATTGAAAGCAAAAATTAATATCTGATGAGGATTTCAATCTCTGTAGCTTTCATATAGAAGACATCTACAACGTAAGGGGGTAAAGGGACACATGGAGTGATGAGACTTCTTCATTCCACTCGAAACAGCAAAATACTAATCGTAAGTAGACAGTGATGACTTAAGTATGCGTATTGTAATCTCTAAAAAAGAAAAAAAGAAGCTTAACAACCCAAGTAAAGTGATGTTGTCAAGAGACACATGAAAATGGATAGTAAAAAAATGCTTACGTAACCCAAAGGAAGGCAGAAATGGGAATGGAGGAACTGAAAACAGAGAATAATCAGAAAAACAAAACAAACAAAACAAAAACAAAACAAAAAAACTACCCATATTAAGACTTCTAAAAAAACCCCATAGGGCAGCATGATACTGGTGAAGGGACAGAAGCACAGGTCAGTGCAACAGACAGAATGTCCAGAAATGGACCCTAGAAAACATGACCAACTGATTTTCAACAAAGGTGTAAAGACAGTTTCGTGGAAAAAAAGACTTTTCAACAAATGGTGCTGGGTTAGTCAGCTACATACAGAAGAATGAAGTTTGACCTGAACCCTATACAAAATTCCATACGAAATGGAATGTGTCTAAAGGTGCAACAATAAACTACAAAACTTTTTGAAGAATATATAGGAGAACTCTTTGTGGCTAGGTGCATCTTAAATGTGACAGCTAAATGATAATCCATAAGAGAAAAAGTTGATGAATCAGACCTCATCATACAGTTCAAAAAGATGTTTCAAGTGGGAGCTCACTCAAGGAATCAGAGCCCAGGCCGGGTTTATGAGAAGCAGATACTCCCTACATACTTAGAGATTTAAATAGATAAATGTGACTGGATGAAAACTCTAAGTGCCCAGTGGGGCATCCCCAAGACAACCATCCCATCCTGAGTACATCAGTACTGAATGGACTGGTTCGCTGATTTGCGTGACCTCATGAAACAATTCTCCAATATTGTTGACATGACTAGGTCAGGAGAAAGCAGGCTGAACTTTGCATTAATAAAGTCCAGAGATTTAATTAAGAAATCCCATCAAATCCCACATCTTCCTAGGCAATGGCAAGAACATGTAAGCGCCAGAAACCCAACACAGGTACAAACACAGAGGTAGAGGGCAAAGAAATGGAAGGCATTCCTGTTGCTGTGGGGGTTAGGTGGGTAGGAAGCTGGCCCAGGCAGAGCATGGCCTCCTGGAAACCTACATACCTGAGATTCAGCATTCAGGGTGATGACTTCCTCATCATGGTCCAGCAGTTTGCAGGCATATGCAATATTAATGGCTGTTTCTTGTTTGTCACCAGTGAGAACCCAAATCTGCAGGCCTGCTTGACGCAATTTAGCAATGGTTTCTGGGACTCCATCCTGCAGGCGATCTTCAATCCCAGTGGCACCTGGTCAAATGTGCAAGTGTAGGTGAGCCCCTCCACACATGCCCTCAGACCCTGATGGAGCACAAACGTCATTGCCGACATACCAAAGATGCTGGCTTGACCCCATAGACTGCGACCTGCTTGATGCCTGTCTCATGTGGATGATGATTCATCATTTCTGGACACTGGTGAACACTTTCAGCAGCTCCCTCATTGACACAGTCAAGAATGAGTCAGAATAACTGTGAGGCACTGAACATAATTCTCTGTACTCACAATAAAGCACTTCCAATGCTTTCTAACATGTGGCTAATTTTTAACATAACAGATAACTTGGAAACAAAGCTTGTGGGGAGATTGGTGGGAATAGCCATATTCTGAAGGATGAAAAAGTTTTAAAAATCATCCATCCCATACAAAGCTTCCAAATGACATCCATAATATTTGCTCTCAGCAATGCGTACTGTAAGCTGTCTAAACAGACCACACAAGCACACTATTTCTTAAAAGCCAAATTATCCAGAATGTACTTTTTCCACAAACATAATCAATAAGCAGTGGGTTTCCCTATGCAGGCTTCTGTATATTGGGACAAATTTTCTACCCAGTGCACAAAGGAGCTCTCCAGGTCAGCCTTGGTTTTTTCCCTATCATCCACTTAATGAGATGGTCTCTACCTTCCCTCTAGAAGTACAGAATTGACTGAGGACACCTCATTGGCCCTGCCTTTCTTTTATGTCACACTGTTCCCTGTGCTGAGAGGCTGCTGTGGGCTGAATGTGTCTCCCTGCCCCCATAATTCATAGGTTTAACCCCTAACCCTCGCTGTAATGGCATTAGGAGGGAAGGTGGAATACTCGTGAATGAGGTTAACGCCCTTATAATAAGGAACACAAGAGAGATGATCTCCCTCCACCATCAAGGATACAGAAGGAAGATAGCCATCTGCAAGCCAAGAAGAGGGCCTTTTAAGGAACCAAATTGGCCGGCACTTTCATATGGGACTTCCAGCCTTCATAACTGTGAGAAGTCAATGTCTGCTGTTAAAGCTGTCCAGTCTGTGGTATTTTGCTATGACAGCCTGAAATGACTAAGATAGACACCACTTCCCTTTCTCGTCCTAGAACAGATGAGTTGGCAGGTGCAGGGAGGGTGGAGTCAAGGTACAATACATGTACAAAAACCATGATTTCTTAAATATATCCTGCACTTTCACAAATTAGACACCTGTTTAACCAGCCCTGAGCTCAGGTAACAGGAGCATCACCAGCTCTCCAGAAGCCCCCTCAGGGGTAAGTGTCAGTCTCATGCACCCTGTGCAGTGTGTTGGACCTGGGCCTACCTTTTATTTGAATGCACCAGAAGGTTAAGTGGGAACTTGGGAAGGGCCCAGAAAGGAGGAGGAGTTATTGCACCCAAGCTGCCCTCAGGTCTGAATCATGGAGTCCCCATGAGAAGGACGAGGCAGGGGTGTGGGTCTCGAAGTCTGCTTAGGAATAAAACCATGTTATCCTCCATGTTCATTGTGAGCATATTCTTGACAACCCAGATACTGGAAGGCCATCTGGTCTTGGCCTTTCTCCCCTCCTCCAGACCACTGGCTCTAGCATGGGAAGACAGTGTGTGCTCTGGCTCTGGCTACCTATTTTCACCATCTGACAGAGCTGACATCCACCAAGGGACCCTAAGTATCACTTCTGCTGTGATATGTTCCCTTCTATCCAGGGAAAGAGGGAGGAATGAGCATGTCTGTCTCCGTGTATTCAAAATATCTTGTTCAGGGGCAGCTGGGTGGCACAGTCAGTTAAGTGTCCAACTCTTGGTTTTGGTTCAGGTCATGATCTCAGGGTCGTGAGATCAAGCCCCGTGTTGGGGCCCTGAGCTTAGTACGAGTCTGGTTAGAGTTTCTCTCTCCCTCTGCCCCTCCTTCTGCATGTGCTCTCTCTTTTTAAAAAATATCTTGTTCAAAGGCAAGAAACAACAATTTTTGGAGAGGATGTGGAGAAACATCCTACACTGTTGGTGGGAATGCAAGTTGGTACAGCCACTCTTGAAAACAGTGTGGAGGTCNACTCTTGAAAACAGTGTGGAGGTCCCTTAAAAAGTTAAAAATTGAGCTACTCTATGACCCAGCCATCGCACTACTGGGTGTTTACCCCAAAGATACAGACGTATCTGGTACAGCCACTCCTACATTGTTGGTGGGAATGCAAGTTGGTACAGCCACTCTGGAAAACAGTGTGGAGGTCCCT
>NC_048226.1:23965505-24000170 GCF_002007445.2 Ailuropoda melanoleuca
GGAATCCGGGGATGTACTGTATGGTGACTAACATAATATAATAAAAAATCATTTAAATTAAAAAAAAATAAATAAAGAACAAGGGTGGAGGAATAAAAAAATATCTTGTTCATACTTAATAATAACATGGTTATGGAATAATCATGATGGCTAACCTTGATGAATTACTAATTGCCAGGCAAAAATTTCTGCAGCATCCTTAACATGTGAGTACTACAATTATCCCCACCATGTAGATGTGGGAAGCAAAGGTGAGATTAATTAGCAAGGGAAGGGCTACAGCATTCCACGCACAGTATGTCTCATGCTCCAAACCTCTGACCTGTACGGCCGCTCTAGGAGAACTTCCACTACGGAACAGAGCTTTGTGTGTAATTCAACCAGTTACCCACCCTTCACTAGATGGCAACTTACTACAACAGGGACTTGTAACTCCCCACCTTTGTATATTGGCTGCTCAGCCAGAGCTCCGTGATAAATGTCCTCCAAGAAAGAAAGCAGGGAAGGACTCACAGATAAATTTCAGTCCTTCAGGGAAAACCTAACACCTTGAAAATAAAGCATCTTCATTTCAAGAGCTAACCGGCCAAAGCAATGGGCCCCGATTGGGTGGCTGGACTGATCCTATCGTCTATATGCAGCTTTGACTCAAACACAGAATATTCCTGAACTCAGAAAGAGAATTATGTAAAGTATATCTATCTCAGTATGAAATACTGCTGTGGATAAAGAGTAAATCTCAGGGAACAGTCCTTTAAAAATTATCTGGAAGCACAGTGGTCTTTCCTCAGCTCCTTAAGGTAGCTAATTAGCATTGGAATCTGTGCAACTTAGAGTAAATGCCACCTCTCTACAGCCTGAGCCTTGGGAAGATCTGGCATTTGGAGCGTTATAACAGGGTAGGTAGTAGGGTTTGAGCTTGTGCCACTACGCTTCACTGTGATTAAATGTCAGGTGGCTTTTCATGGGAGTGGAATTTCAGATCACATCTGGGGAAAAAAAAAAAAAACAGGAATGCTGGGGAAAGGGAACAGAATGTTGTCCTTTGAATTTAGGCTCTTGGCCAGAACATTATGGAAAAGAAAATTTCAAGAACACAGTATAAATGGTGACCCTTCCTTCGTAGTTCTCTGATGTTATTTAATATAGGAACCTAAATGAAAAGATTTAGAAGGAGTATTTGGGTTTGGGCTTATTAAAAACATAAACAGCTTACTTTACATTTCTTAAAATGAATCACAGGCACCGTGGATAAAGCTGTGGTGAACACTGTGGCGGTGGCTCTCTTATTCTCCAGCTCAGGCTTCATCATCTGAACCATAAATATTCCAGGTTGCAGGAGATGCTAAGTGTTTAACAACCAGCTTGCAGGAGGGAAGCTGATTGCTGCATTTTCCCATTTCTGTGGTGCAAATACACTCACCTTGGCTGATGTCAAGCTACCAACAGTATCAAAAAGCTATGCAAAATTCCTGAAAGTTTACGCAAAACAGCAAACGGTGATTGCAAAATTTCTGAAAATGCGTGAAAAGGCTCTCACCAACAGGCATGAGCAGACTCCAGCACACTGACAGTGCCCACTGTGGGCCCTCCAGTAGCTTCTTCACTGACTCATCTCAGAGCCATCTAACACTCCCCTGGAGATAAACATCCACTCAGGACGACAGCAGGATGTGGCTAAAGCAAGATTCTGAAAAACTCTACTATCCCAGCCCCAAAAGAAAAAAAAAAAGGGAACAGGATAAGTAGAAAACCTTACTTTTAGATGCTTACATAGTTGCCCAAGCAAAAATTACAGAATCCAAGCTAGAAAGCAATTCCCCTGAAAAAGATCTAGGAAGGTGAATTGATCTCAAGTTCAGTATGAACTTAGGGTGTTCTAGGGCTGTCAAAAATTCAGGCATGTTAACAGAGATACAGCACGGGGGCCAAGGGAGGTGGCGGATGCCCAACCACCAGAGGGAGTCTGTGCCGAAGAGGCCAGCCAGGCTGTAACAGATGTGGAGGCGGTAACCTAAGAACTCATCACCACATGCTGCTGAGTACCGGACCCCGTGCCTGGACCTCACTCAGTGCTTCACTGCGCACCCCCTCTGTTCATCCTCTCAGGATTATTACCCAGCAGACAAGGAGATTGGGATGCCATAAAGACTGAGTCACTTGCCCAGTGTCTCATGGCCAGTAAGTGACAGAGCCAGGACTGGACAGACAACCAAGCCAAGGCTCCCAGACTGAAAGAAGGAAAGGTAGGGGTGCCTAAAAATATAGGTGGACAGCATGGGGACTCACAGCCAAATCCTCAAACAGTTAAGGTCTCACCCTCTGGAAAAGAGAAGAGATTCCATCTGCCTTGCTCCCCTGGGTGGGACCAGCGTCCATGAAAGAAGGGACTGGGGAGGCAACTTTTACTCCATTCAAAGAGTCAGAGCTTTCCAGGGAGAGTGCCCCACAGTGAAAGGATGGAGAAGTGAGACAGGCACAACCTGCCCATGGGCCAGAAGGACCAGCAGGAACCCCTGGCTATCCCATGGCTCAGATCAACAGTGTCTTCTGGAGAAGCATGTTCTAGATGTGAACAGTCCCAGTAAATCAAAATGTGGCAGGCTAGAAAAAGCACAGCTGTCTTCCAAGTGTTTCATTTAATCAGCCCTCAGGGATACTGCTCATGATGTCTCTAGGCATCTGGATCTGGGGGCTTTCTTGAGCAGTGCATGGCCTCCTGTAAGACACTATAGGCAAAAAAGAATATTATATAGGGGCGCCTGGGTGGCTCAGTTGGTTAAGCGTCTGCGTTCGGCTCAGGTCATGATCTCAGGATCCTGGGATCGAGCCCCGCATCGTGCTCCTTGCTCAGTGGGGAGCCTGCTTCTCCCTCTCCCCTTGATTGTGCTCTCTCTCTCTCACTATCTCTCTGTGTCAAATAAATAAATAAAATCTAAAAAAAATAATATTATATAAAGTGTTATGCTATTAAATATATTAATTATTCTATTAGATTTGCTTATATAGGTATATAAGTAGCCCAACTCCTTTATCCAGGGAACAAGACCAAATGAATACAGCCTTTCTGTATTCAATGAAGAGGGATGAACTCCTGTTTCTCTGTGCCCCACGTATGCCACCTGACTCTCAGAACCACAGGATGGTGTGTGTGTGTATACAGCATGATCACAATCAGTTCCTAGTGTGGCCACAGAGAGCACATATACAAAGACTCAGCTAATTTAATACACACTTAATATTAAGTATTTTAAATATTAAAATAAATATTCTTATAAATACTAATACAAACACAGTAGCAAATATGAGCACATTTTAGTAAAAACGAGCTCGTTTTCTTTTCATCCAAATGGAATCTATGAAACATTCGTAAGATGTAAAGCACAGCCATTTCTGGAGTCCAACAGTTTCTTTTTGTTTTAGGAGCAGGAGAGGGAGGGAGTCCTTTCAAGCATCAGTTGCTGAGAAGCCTCATTCCTCATCTCTACGTTTGGTGGGAAAGCAGGGTTTAAGGGGTGGCAAGTCATGTGTTGTCACTGGGTGCCTGGTGGGACAGCACATGGAATAAAATGGTGCCATGGTGGGGACGTTCAATCAAGGATGGCTGGGCCTGGGGTCCGTGCTAGCATCAGGCCAGGCAACTCCTTAACCAAGCCTGGCATGTGTAGAGCTGCCAATGCCTAGAGCCATGTCACCACCCCATCCAGGACCGTCTCTGCAAATTCCACAGTGCTCTGTGCAACATGTGCTCGTGTGCATAATTACCCAACAGATGCAAATTCGTTTCCAGGCGAATGGCAGACTGGAAGAGAAGCTCCTCGCGGTTGTCCAGGGAGGATTCTGCTTCTAAGTGACTTTGCAACCAACAGGCATACTCTTCTTCACTCAGAACCTATGTGAGACACACTGGTGAGTGCCACACAGGCACTGAGCACCATAGGGGCAGTGGCCAGCACGCATGCTTGTGGAGCTGGCACCCACTCACCCTCTTGGCAATACACAAGGTGCGCAGGCCTTCCATGGCATACAGGTTGAGGTAATTCTGAGTCTTGCTTCGGATTTTCTTCTGATGCCTTCCTCTGGCGTCATCTAGGTTGGAGCAGAAGCAGAAACACACAGATAAGTAAGAACAGAGTCTGGCGGCTCGTGGACCACTCGACAAACCTCAGGCAGCTCTGCACGGTGTTGAAACAACTCTACATATACAGCTTAGCCAGAAGAGAGGCCAGTACCACCCCAGAGGTTCCAGCCCGGAAGCTCTTCTCACACAGCTTCCAGGCTAGCTTCCCAGGGGAACAGCCATGCTTTTAAGGTCTGAATGTGGTCACACTCACAGACACAGAAAGCAGAATAGTGGTTGCCAGGGGCTGGGGGTGAGGAAACAGGAGGAACTGTCCAATGGGTAAAGAGTTTGTTCTGCAAGATAAAGTTCTGAGCATTGTTGCACGGCCATGTGAGACCACTTAACACTATGGAACTATACACTTATTGAGATGGTAAATTGTAGGTTAGGTGGGTTTTTTTTGTTTTTTGTTTTTTTTTGGTTTTTTTTTTTACCACAATTAAAAAGAAAAAGCTAAGTCCACTAGTAAGACTTCTCTAAACACCCACCCTTTTCTGTTTCCTGTAGACACAGCTGAGCAGACTTACCGCTTATTAGCAAACTTCAGAAGTGCTGACTTGGAGCCTCACCCGACTGTGGCATCCATGACAAGATGACACACAATTTCCTAAGTCTACCATTTTCGTGGGTCGCCAATTATGAGTGGAAAGGCATAATGCACTTTGGTTTGTGCATGATGGAAGTATATGATAACTGTGTTTCAGGGCCAGTGAGAAATAAGGAGTCCTCGCCCTTCTGCCGTGCTCTAGCTTGCTGCATTTGGAATTGCATTTTGTTGCAATGCATTAAGCAGGAATGTCACAAGAGCATCCTTCCCCTGTGATTTACTCCAAAACCCCTAATAAGAGACATGTGTGAAGCCTCCATACCACTAGATTCATCCCAGGTCTATTTCATCACTTGTAAACAGTATACACTTTTCAAATAAAATTTAAAGTAAAAGCTGTTATTTAAAAAAGAACCACAACATATTTTTGACCGTTACTAATGACCTTTGTTGAAATGAGAAGCTCAGATAAACAAAGCTTTATTAGAGATATTATTTATTTATTTGTGAGAGAGAGAACAAGCAGGGGGAGCGGCAGGCAGAGGGAGAAGCAGGCTCCCCGCTGAGCAGGGAGCCCGATGCGGAACTCCATCCCAGAATCCTGGGATCATGACCTGAGCTGAAGGCAGACGCTTAACCGACTGAGCCAGCCAGGCATCCCTAAACAAAGCTTTATTAGGAATGATTGGTATCTTTTGGCCCAGGAGGTGGATGTAAACGAAGGTACATACTCTTCCAGTTTGTGAAAAATTGTAGTTTAATAAAAAGGGCAGTTTCTATCCCCAGAACACCAGTAGTATTACCAGATAGAATATAAGATGTGCAAATATCACATAAGACATACTTTTACTAAAAATATTATGTTTTTTATCTGAAATTCAAATTTAACCGGGCATTCAATTTATTTTATTTGCTAAATCTGGCAACTCTACCTACCAGTAGCGAGGCCCCTGGTCTGGGACAGGCTGTCCACTACCTGAGTCAGGCCCTGGACAAACTGGACCTGGGAGAAACACTTTCACCTCTTAGACACATGTTCTCCATAGAGAAGACAGCACCCCCAAGGATCTAAAACACTGGTTCCAGGGCAAAAAAAAAGCCCAGAAATAATTTTAATTCTATATTTAAAACATATTAGGCATAGCATAGGGCACAGATGTGAGTGTATATATATATATATATACATACATACACTACAGAAACAAATACATATATCTGTGGCATTAAAATGTCATGGGGAGATAATTTAAAAATGTCTAAAAAGGCTTCTGAAGGGAGCAATAATGAAAAAAAAGAAGGGTAACACTGCCCTACATGGCTTTGCTTTAGGAATTTAAATTTCCTGAAAAGATGACACTCAAAAGATGACATCTTAATTTTGACTACCTTTCTTTCATTCCTGATACTGTGATAGCAACTCTCAGAAGGGGATAAAACAATAATTCAAATGCCGACTATTATTTGAGCAAAGACATGTCTATGTGAGGGCCTCTGGAATGAGAATAATAATAATAATAAAGTACTTTGGTTCTCCAGAGAGGGGCGGGGGAGACTGCACTCCAGCAAAGGAGCAGCGTGCAGGGGCTGAGACTGAGCGCGTGGTCAAAACAGAACTGATGGAGCTAGAGGAGGGAGGCCACGGGTGCCCTGGATGAGCGTGCGATCCCACAGGCAGCCTGTGTGCGATCCCACAGGCCTCTGTACGGGGCCACCCACAGCAGAGCTGGGACAGAGACCACCCAGCCCTTCAGAGAGAGAAGCAGTGACTGCCTTGCCTCGCCCCCTCACTCCCCCAGACTTGCAGACACACCTCCTCTGCCACTTGAGGTAAGACCTTGCTCCAGATTCTTACTTGACCTCTCCCTTGTAGATTCCCACCGCACCAGTGACTGCACAGGCACTGGGAAGAGCCAATGTCAGGGTTTGTAGGATTGGCTCTTTGTGAATGCTGGGATATGTCCACATTCTGAGGGAGGGGCCAGGATGGTAGAAAGAACTCAAGCTCAAAGCAGACAGGCACCCAGGAGCTGGGGGAACCTAAGAAGAGTGTATTGGGCGCTGTCCTAGAAAGAAAACCTGTGGACACCCAGAGTTATGCGGTCAGCCTGGCTCTCCTGCACTCATCTCAGACTACAGGCATTCTAACATTCACATTACATTTTAAGTGATACTCACACAGTACCAGCCTCTTCTTTCTGATATTTTACAGGCAGCCCAGATCCTGTGCGGCTTTTCTATCTATGGTAGTAGGAAGAATTGTGTCTGCAACACAGCTTCTTGGGTAATGAGTAACATCACGGGCAGAAGTGGAACCAATGCTACCCAGAGCCTTCTGGCAGGTGGTGGTGGCCTGAGTGGCCCTTGGAGAAGGTCCCTGCAGCCACATCCAGGGACTGGGTGGGAAGGCATTAGGGGGCACACTCAGTGTCAGACAGTAACAGCTCCTGTCAGTCTGTAAAGATGACTCCCATGTCTCCGACCTCAAGCTGCAGCAGGACTGAAAGGAGCCCTACTCCGCTCTGGCTGGGCAGTGCAGATGGACAGTGCAGCAGGGTCCCTACCAGAGCACAGCTGGCAGTGCTCAGGACCCTGTGAAGAGGACCTCAGAGGAAAATGTCCACTCCTACTCATGGTTTTAACATGTGGTTTTAAAACGCTCGAAGTGATATTTCCATTTCTTCTATGCTTCAGTCAAATTTGTTTCTCTTATAGGGAGTTTCATCTTAGAAAGATGGTAAAATAAGGTGAATTCCCTCCTTTGATCTTGCATGCATTTACTGATTTACCGAATAGCAGCAATGTGTGAGGCCTGTGCTAGGTGGTGGGCTCCTCTCCATCCTCACTCTCAGAGAGGGTGCAGCAGTCTGGGTGTCTGTGTCTTAACACCACACCAAGTGGCAACTGGACCAAACCTCAAGCAAGTTAATCTTATGGGGAAGGAACCAGAGAGAAGGGAAAGGGACCTCTGCTTATACTCTATACTTGAATCAGGCCGGACACTGTGCTAGGGTCTTGGATAGGGGCTTCCTGGGAGGTCAGCATCCTGATTTCCTTTGTGCAGATGGGAAACAGAGGCAAAGAAACTAAGTGACTTATCCAGGGTCATTCTAGCCTGTAATGCAGACCTGGCATTTGAACAGAGGTCTGTAGGTACCGGAGTGGGGTGGAGTCCCTGCTTTCTACCTGATCCCACACAACTTCCAAGGCATGATCGTGTCCTGAGAACAGGACACACTCTAACACAGTCACATCCACCATCAGCATAGCCTCCTCGTGCCTTTTTTTGGTAAAAGTATTAGATCTCTTTGAAGAAAGATCTTAAAGATCTGACGTAATCTAGAGGATAATACTGTGTGCCTACCTCACTCCCTCACCAGCACACAGGTCCAGCAGCTCGGCTCTAACGCTATGCTTCTGGAGCACAGGCACAGGGAAGTGCTCTCTGCACGTCTGCTCCTCTCCACACCCATCAACCCACAAAGTAAGGGGTGAGTGATTTATACATAATGCCAGGGTGTCACCAGTGGATAACTTCAAGGTGACCCCCCCAAGGTGACAGCTCCTCTCTTGGGAATCCAGTGGGTCTCAGAACCTCCTGAATCTTAAGTTGCTGGATGTCTACATGTAGCTCTTCCGGATCAACCTATCTGACCTGCACACTGCTTGGAAAATCCCAGAGTAAGGTGGAGAGCTACACAAACTATTTATTTATTTATTTATTTTTTTTTTAATAATTAATTTTATTTTATTATATTATGTTAATCACCATACAGTACATCCCCTGATTCTGATGTAAAGGTTTGATGCTTCATTAGTTGCGTATAACACCCAGTGCACCATGCAATACGTGCCCTCCTTACTACCCATCACCAGTCTATCCCATTCCCCCACCCCCTCCCCTCTGAAGTCCTCAGTTTGTCTCTCACAGTCCATAGTCTCTCATGTTTCATTCCCCCTTCTGATTACCCCCCTTTTCTTTATCCCTTTCTTCCCCTACCGATCCTCCTAGTTCTTATGTTCCATAGATGAGAGAAATCATATGATAATTGTCTTTCTCTGCTTGACTTATTTCACTTAGCATTATCTCCTCCAGTGCCGTCCATGTTGCAGCAAATGTTGAGAATTCGTTCTTTCTGATAGCTGAGTAATATTCCATTGTATATATGGACCACAGCTTCTTAATCCAGTCATCTGTTGAAGGGCATCTCGGCTCCTTCCATGATTTGGCTATTGTGGACAATGCAGCTATGAACATTGGGGTGCATATGGCCCTTCTCTTTACTACGTCTGTATCTTTGGGGTAAACACCCAGTAGTGCAATGGCTGGGTCATAGGGTAGTTCAATTTTTAACTTTTTAAGGGACCTCCACACTGTTTTCCAGAGTGGCTGTACCAACTTGCATTCCCACCAACAATGTAGGAGGGATCCCCTTTCTCCACATCCTCTCCAACAATTGTTGTTTCTTGCCTTGTCTATCTTTGCCATTCTAACTGGCGTAAGGTGGTATCTCAGTGTGGTTTTGATTTGAATTTCCCTGATGGCTAATGATTTTGAACATTTTTTCATGTGTCTGTTAGCCATTTGTATGTCTTCATTGGAAAAGTGTCTGTTCATATCTTCTGCCCATTTTATGATTTGTTTATTTGTTTCTCGTGTATTGAGTTTGAGAAGTTCTTTGTAGATCTTGGATACCAGTCCTTTATCTGTGGTGTCCTTTGCAAATATATTCTCCCATTCCGTGGGCTGTCTCTTAGTTTTTTTGACTGTTTCCTTGGCTGTGCAGAAGCTCTTTATCCTGATAAAGTCCCATAAGTTCATTTTATCTTTTATTTCTCTTGCCTTTGGAGATGTGTCGTGAAAAAGGTTGCTCTGGCCGATGTCATAGAAGTTGTTGCCTATGTTCTCCTCTAGAATTTTGATGGATTCCTGTCTCACATTGAGGTCTTTCATCCATTTGGAGTTTATTTTTGTGTATGGTGTGAGAGAGTGGTCAAGTTTCATTCTTTTGCATGTAGCTGTCCAATTTTCCCAGCACCATTTATTGAAGAGACTGTCTTTTTTCCACCGGATGTTTTTTCCTGCTTTATCAAAGATTAGTTGCCCAAAGAGCCGAGGGTCCATTTCTGGGTTCTCTATTCTGTTCCATTGGTCGATGTGTCTGTTTTTGTGCCAGTACCATGCTGTCTTTGTGATCACAGCTTTGTAGTACAGCTCGAAATCCGGCATTGTGATGCCCCCAGCTTTGTTTTTCCTTTTCAACAGTTCCTTGGAGATTCGGGGCCTTTTCTGGTTCCATACAAATTTAAGGACTATTTGTTCCAGTTCTTTGAAAAATGTCCTCGGTATTTTGATCGGGATAGCATTGAAAGTGTAGATTGCTCTGGGTAGTATGGACATTTTAACTATGTTAATTCTTCCAATCCATGAGCATGGAATATTTTTCCATCTTTTTATGTCTTCCTCAATATCTTTCAAAAGTGATCTATAGTTTCTAGCATATAGGTCCTTTACGTCTCTGGTTAAGTTAATTCCAAGGTAACGCATGGTTTTTGGTGTTATTGTAAATGGGATGGATTCCCTAATTTCTCTTTCTTCAGTCTCGTTATTCGTGTATAGAAATGCAACTGATTTCTGGGCATTGATTTTGTATCCTGCCACCTTACTGAATTGTTCTATAACTTCTAATAGTTTGGGAGTGGATTCCTTTGGGTTTTCCATATAGAGTATCATGTCATCTGCAAAGAGAGACAGTTTGACTTCTTCTTTGCCGATTTGGATACCTTTGATCCCTTTTTGTCTTCTGATTGCTGTTGCAAGGACTTCTAGTACTATGTTGAATAATAGTGGCGAGAGTGGGCATCCTTGTCGTGTTCCTGATCTTAAGGGAAAGGCTTCCAGCTTTTCCCCATTGAGAATAATGCTTGCAGTAGGCTTTTCATAGATGGCTTTTATGAGATTGAGAAATGTACCCTCTATTCCTACACTCTGAAGGGTTTTAATCAGGAAAGGATGCTGTATTTTGTCAAATGCTTTTTCTGCATCAATTGAGAGGATCATATGGTTCTTGAGTCTTTTCTTGTTGATATGATGTATCACATTGATTGATTTGCGAGTGTTGAACCATGCTTGCATCCCAGGTATGAATCCCACTTGGTCATGATGGATAATCCTTTTAATGTACTGTTGGATTCTATTAGCAAGGATCTTGTTGAGGATTTTGGCATCCATATTCATTAGAGAAATCGGTCTGTAATTCTCCTTTTTGAGGGGGTCTTTGCCTGGTTTGGGGATCAAGGTAATATTAGCCTCATAGAATGAGTTTGGTAGCTTTCCTTCTGTTTCTATTTTTTGAAATAGCTTTAGGAGAATAGGTATTATTTCTTCTTTGAATGTTTGGTAGAATTCCCCAGGAAAACCGTCTGGGCCTGGAGTTTTATTATTTGGAAGGTTGTTTATCACTGACTCAATTTCTTCATAGTTAATTGGCCTATTTAAGAAATCTATTTCTTCCTGTTTCAGTCTTGGTAGTTTATAGGTTTCCAGGAAGGCCTCCATCTCTTCCAGATTGTTTAGTTTTTTGGCATATAGCTGTTGATAAAAGTTTCTAATAATCCTTGCAATTTCAATGGTGCTGGTCGTGACCTCTCCCTTTTCAGTCATAATTTTAATAATCTCAGTCCTTTCTCTTTGTTTTTGGACAAGTTTTGCCAGTGGTCTATCAATTTTATGGATTCTCTCAAAGAACCAGCTTCTAGTCCTGTTGATCTGCTCTACTGTGGTTCTGGTCTCTAATTCATTGATTTCTGCTCTAATCTTGGTCAACTCCTTCCTTGTCAGTGGGTTAGGCCTGTCCCTCTGTTGCTGTTCCAGTTTCTTGAGGTGAGAATATAGAAACTGCATTTTAGATTTTTCTATTCTTTTGAGTGAGGCTTGGATGGCTATGTATTTCCCCCTTAGGACTGCCTTTGCAGTATCCCATAGGTTTTGGACCGTTGTGTATTCATTCTCGTTGGTCTCCATAAATTGTTTAATTTGTTTTTTGATTTCCTGGTTTATCGAGTCATTCTTGAGCAGGATGGTTCTTAGCCTCCAAGTGTTTGAGTTTCTTCCAGGTTTTTCCTTGTGGTTGAGTTCCAATTTCAGAGCGTTGTGGTCTGAGAATATGCAGGGGATAATTTCAATCTTTTGGTATTGGCTGAGACCTGTTTTGTGTCCCAGAGCATGATCTATTCTTGAGAATGTTCCATGGGCATTTGAATAGAATGAGTATTCTTTGGTTCTGGGGTGTAGTGTTCTATATATATCTATGAGGTCCAACTCGTCGAGTATGGCATTCAAAGCCTTTGATTCTTTGCTTAGTTTTTGCCAGGGTGTTCTGTCTATTTCTGATAGTGGGGTGTTGAGGTCCCCTACTATTACTGTGTTCTTATCTATATGTCTCTTTATTTTGGTTAAGAGTTGGCTTGTGTATCTTGCTGCTCCCCTGTTGGGGGCATATATATTAATAATTGTCATATCCACTTGTTGAATACTTCCTTTAAGAATAATATAGTGCCCTTCTGTATCTCTCTCTATGGCCTCTAGTTTAAAATCCAGTCTATCTGATATGAGAATTGCTACTCCAGCTTTCTTTTGAGGTCCATTTGCGTGGAAGATGGTACTCCATCCCCTTACTCTAAGTCTGAATGCATCTTTGGGTTCAAAATGAGTCTCTTGTAGACAGCAAATGGATGGGTCATGTCTTTTTATCCAATCTGCAACCCTGTGGCGTTTTATGGGAGAGTTTAAGCCATTTAGATTGATAGAGATTATTGACAGATATGATTTTAATGATGCCATTTCTCTTTAAAGTCTTTGTATCGGTTGTGACTTGCTGCTCTGTATCACTCTTGGGGCCTTTTTACCTTTATAGAGCCCCCCTTAATATCTCCTGTAGGGCTGGTTTCGTGGTTACGAAATTGGTTAATGATTGGCGATTTTGGAACGTCTTTATTTCTCCATCAATTCTGAATGACAGCTTTGCTGGATAAAGGATCCTTGGCTGCATGTTTTTCTCTGAAAGAGCTTTAAAAATGCCCCCCCAAGCCTTTCTCTCATTCCAGGTCTCTGTAGACAGGTCTGACGTAATCCTGATACCTTTGCCTTGGTACGTGAGAAATTTCTTTGCCCTGGCCGCTTTCAATACTGTATCCTTGGATCTAATATTTGCGAATTGCACTATGACATGCCGTGGCGTAGGTTTGTCCTGGTTGAGCTTGGATGGGGTCCTCTCTGCCTCTTGGACACGAATGCTTGTTTCCCTTGCTAGATTAGGGAAGTTTTCAGCTACAATTTGTTCAAATATCTCTTCTAGACCTCTGTTTTTCTCCACCCCTTCAGGGATGCCGATGATTCTGACATTGGATCGTTTCATAGAGTCAGTAATCTCCCGTAATCTACATTCGTGGGCGTGGATTTTTTTAAGACCAGCTTCTATTTTCGTTTTTTCTTCTACTAACCCATCCTCCAATTCGCTAACGCGTTCCTCTGCCTCGGTGACCCTGGCCGTCAGAGCCTCTAGTTTTGACTGTATTTGGCCCATAGAATTTTTAATTTCTGTCAGATTCGCTCTCATTTCTGCCCTTAGGGATTCTATATTCTCAGCAACGCTTTCTCTGATGCTTTTTTCAAGTTTACTCATCATCTTGACCATTGTTGCTCTGAATTCCATTTCTGATAATTGGGATACATCCATATGTATTAATTCTGTGGCCGAGGCCAATTCTGTGGCAGAGGCCACAGACTCATTATCTTTTCTTTGCTGGGGGGGACTTCTCCTTCTCGTCATTCTGATGAAGAGAGATTGCAGGGTTGTCCAGAGCCCAAGTGTTGACTGGGACCCAGGCCGTGCGCCCTTGTTTTATAGAGATCTTAGGGATGTGGGCTTCTTCCTTAAAGAGTTTATTTATTTATTTGAGAGAGAGAGAGACAGTCAGCAAGAAAGGGAACCCAAGCAGAGGAGTGGGAGAGGAAGAAGCAGGTTCCCGGTGGAGAAGCCCGATGAGGGACTCCTTTCCGGAACGTTGTAAACACACCCTAATCCGAAGACAGGTGCTTGGTGACTGCGCCACTCAGGCGCTCCGGGTTGTGGGCTTCTTGATTTTTCAGCCTGCCTTCTGGGGGAGGGGCCTGCCTGCCGGTACTCAGAAAACCCTGTTTGGGTAGAGTCTCTGTGTCCCTTGCGAGGGGGGATGGGGATGGGCACCCTGTGAGCCGGTATTTCCGGGCTTTTGTTCTCTGGCGGCTTTCCCTGGCGGTTTGCTATGCCTCTTCTGAGAGAGCAGCAGCGGCTGAAATTCAGCCTCTGTCTCAGAACAGAGGGATCGCGGATCGTTCTCCACTGATGTTCTGGCCACTTTAACTCTGTTTCTGTTGGTGCTGCTCAACCCTGCAGCATCCCGGGCTGTGCGCCCCACACCCGGCGTCCCAGCCCTCACTTCCAGGGCCGGCACGTCTCTGTCCTTTGTGTTTCCAACCCCGCCCGCCGCCAGCCGCCCCGCGCGGGCTCCCGGAGCTCCCCGTCTCAGTCTGGTGTCTCACGGGTGCTGACCGCGAGTCCGCCTGCTCCCCCGTGCAGGTGGCCCTCCAGCCGCCAGCCGCCCCGCGGACGCTCCCGGAGCTCCCGGTCTCAGCCTCGATCCAGTGAGCACACCGGAGCTCCGGAGCTCCGTGAGATGCTTGGTGGTGCACGCTCCCGGCTCACGGACTCAGTCTGCCGTTTCCAGAGTGCGGGTCCGCGGTCCGCCCGCTCCCCGGTGCAGGTGGCCCGCCAGCCGCCCTGCGCGCGCGCTCCTGGAGCTCGCGTTCTAAGTCTGTTGTCTCGCGGGTGCCGTCCGCGAGTCCGCCTGCTCCCCCGTGCAGGTGGCCCGCCAACCGCCAGCCGTCCCGCGTGCGCTCCCGGAGCTCCCTTCTCAGCCTGCTGTCTCAAGCGTGCGGGTCCGCGGTCTGTCCGCTCCCCCTTGCAGGTGGCTACCGCTTCCCGGCGCCCTGACACGGCGGCTCCCTCCCCCTTCTGTTTAGCTTCCGATATCTGTGCGCGGTTTCACGGCTCCCCGCTTCGTACCTCGATACTCAGCGCTGGAGATGTTCATTTGTAGAGATCCAGATGTGTCTTCCTGCGTCTCAGGCTGATTCCGTGGATATTCCTGCTGGTCTGGTACCTATCCAGCTCAACTCAGGGGACCGGCTGAAAAGGGGGTCCCCTACTCCTCCGCCATCTTTAATCCCCTCTCCAAACTATTTATTTTTAATTTGACCCTTTCATGTCACAGCTTGGGCAATGTGTAACTATAGCAGTGTCATTCTTTTATGTGTCTCTTTCATGGTGGAACGGATGGAAGGCTTTGCTTCTTTTCACCTAGATATGGGTAGTAATTTCCTCCCAGAGTCCTGCAGCACAAGCACAGTAGCACAGGAGGTGAGCACAACAGCAAAGCTACACTGGGTCTGCAGAATTAGGGGGAGAGGGCTACGAGGCTCTCCAGCCTGCACACAGTCTCCCTGCAACCCCCGCCCCCACCTTGAAGTTGACATGAGTGGTAGGAGTTGTTTTGTTTTCAGTTCGTCTAGAAATTTGAGACTTTTTCCTCATTTAAAAGAGTGATCTGCCCGCAAAGTACAAGTGTGGGGACCACTACAGCCTTCTTGGTCACTCTTATGTACCTTGCACAGCTCAGGAGGGTCCCTGGCCCTCTCTGTGTGGTGGGTCCTACCTACCACCCTGTCCTACCCTTGTTCTCTAGTGCTACTGCAGGCCTTTTACCTTATACACGACCCGCTGTATGTGGTAAAGTCTGAGGTACAGTGGACCATTAAACTGTCTTCAATGAAAGCCTGTGGAATAGGACAAAGATGATTTTTTTTTTCACAGTAGAATTAAATCTGCTCAGATAATTGCCATATCTGTTTTTCTTCTGCCTGGATGCAAAATCAAATTTCAGAATAAAGAAGGCTTGTAAAATGTATTTGGAAGCTTTCCTTCCTCTTCTCTTTTTTAGAATAGTTTGAGGAGAATAGGTATTAACTCTTCTTTAAATGTTAGGCAGAATTCACCTATGAATCCATATGGTCCCAGATTTTTATTTTTTGGTAGTTTTTTGATTACCAGTTCAATTTTGCTACTATTAATTTGTCTGTTTAGATTTTCTATTTCTTTTTTTTCTTTTTTTTTAAAGATTTTATTTATTTGACAGAGACAGAGACAGCCAGCGAGAGAGGGAACACAAGCAGGGGGAGTGGGAGAGGAAGAAGCAGGCTCATAGCAGAGGAGCCTGATGTGGGGCTCGATCCCGTAACGCCGGGATCACGCCCTGAGCCGAAGGCAGACACTTAACCGCTGTGCCACCCAGGCGCCCCTCTATTTCTTTTTTCTATAGAAAATCTTCCTATTTCTTCTTCAGTTTAAAAAGATTCTATGTTGCTACAAATTTATCTATTCCTTCTAGGTGGTCCAATTTGTTGGCATATAATTTTTTTATAGTATTCTCTATAATCCTTTGTATTTCTGTGGTGTCAGTTGTTACTTCTCCTTTCGTAGGTTTGGTTTTATTTATTTGGGTCCTTTCTTTTTCTCTTCATGAGCCTGGCTAAGGGTCTATCAATTTTGTTTATCTTGTTCAAAGAACCAGCTCTTGGTTTTAATTTTTTCTACTGTTTTTTTTAGTCTCTATGTCATTTATTTTTGCTGTGATCTTTATTATTTCCTTCCTTCTACTCCTCTTGGTCTTTGCTTGTTCTGCTTTTACTAGTTCCTTTAGGTATAAGGTTAGATGGTTTATTGGAACTTCTTGTTTTTTGAGGCAGGTCTGTATTGCTATATATTTCCCTCTTATGGTCATCTTTGCTGCATCCCATAGGTTTTGGACCACTGTATTTTCATTTTCATTTGTTTCCATGTACTTTCTGATTTCTTCTTTGATTGCTTTATTGACCCTTTGGTTGATCAGTATCAAGTTGTTTAGCTTCCACATGTTTGTGTTTTCTTCCAGTGTCTTTTTCCCCCCCAATAAATGGTTGGAAAATTGGACAGCCACATGCAGAAGGATGAAACTGGACCATAATCTTATATCATACACACAAATAAACTCAAAATGGATTAAAGACTTAAATGTGAGACCTGAAACCATAAAAATCCTGGAAGAGAACACAGGCAGTAATTTCTCTGCCATTGCAACATTTTTCTATATAGGTCTCCTGAGGCAAGGGAAACATTAGCAAAAAAACCCTATTGGGAGTATATCAAAATAAAAAGCTTCTGCACAGCAAAGGAAACAATCAACAAAACTAAAAGGCAACCTATGGAATGGAAGAATGAAGAAAACTCTTCGAATGCAAAATCAGCCTATGAATTGGATTCTGTGTCCACTGTAGCACAGAACCCCTGGGGTGGAAAGGCAAATCCTGCCCTCTGGTAGGTTATTCACCATGAAAAGCTAACCAAACTGTTTTCAGAGACATGTTTACAAACTGGGAGGCAAACTTAAATACCAGGGGAAAAGGATTTTGTCTGCAAAGATCCTCCAATACACTTTCCCACAATGGAGTCGTGCTGCACTTGGGAGCTAGGAGTCCTGTTTTCAGGCACTGAGCTTATGGAGAAAGGACTATGGGAAGTAAAGTATTCTCCAGCTCTATCCCAGAGGTCTGGAAAGGCTGTACCCAGTGGACAGGGTTTCACAACAGGTTGTACCTAGAGATGTTTCCAGGACACAGCAGACAGGGAGACTGTGGAGGTCAGGCAGCAGAGCCACAGCATGTACCCCTCTGTCTGCCAGCAGCATCCTCACCTCCATCCCACCTCTTTCCCCTGGAGGTCAGATGCGCATGCCTTCATCCTCCAAGCGGAGAGGAGGGGTGACCAGGTTTACTAATGGGGACCTAGGCCATTCCCCTCTCAACACCCAGAAGCTTTTGTGTCTAGAAGGAGGGTCAAGCAAGCCCTTCTGCTGGATAAAGTTCCACTAACACCAGTGGTTTTCAAATTCCTCTTTTTTAACACAGAAGTTATACGGAACTCTAGTACACAAAAGAGACTAAGATGGCGCTGCTCGGCCCAAAGGTGCGACAGATGCCCAGCAGCCTCCACTACTGAGGCCCTCTCTGTGGTCTGAGGCGGCTCCAAAAATGGGCTACAAGCCACAACCTGGCTTCACAGCTGCCCTGGTCCAGGCAATCACAGAGAAGGAAGGAACCTTCTGGAACTTCTAGTTTAAAAGTTCTTAACCTTCATTGTCCAGATTTAAAATGATGCTAGGCCTCACCCCGAGTGACCCCCAACCCCACTGTAGTGAGGTGGTTCAGGCACTGAAGCCCTCCATCCCCCACCCACCAGTGCATTCTGGTCCAAACCCCTCGAAGGAGGAAAGAGTGATCCAGAGAGGCAACTCTCTGATGGGCATTGCTTTAGAAAAGGCTTAATGAAAATCACTTTACCCATGGGAAGGGGCTGAGGGACTGAGGGAAGGGGCTAATTTCTTGGGACTTCCACCTGGGGCTGGGGGTACCGCCCATTGGAGGGGGGAGCTGGATACCTGAGGAGCAGGGCAGCAAGAGGTCCATGACCACTGAGTCGGCTCCTTTGGTGTAGACATTGATCTCATCGGTGAGTGGATGCCGGATCACCACTGACATCCTCTTGCGGATGGAGTCAAAGCCCAGTGTGTGCAGGAGCTCAAAGGTGAGCCTGCCCAGGTGGGGCAGCTCCACAGATACCTGGTCGTGCAGCCGGTCCACCAGCGCACAGTTGTAGGCCCGTGCGGCATACACAAGCGCGGCCTCGTCAGGGCTCTCTGCCTCATAGCGCAGCTCCCCTTCCTGCTCCTGCTCCAGCTCCAGCTTCTGCTCCGGGGCAGTGTGCGCCGGGGTCCAGCTGGCCGCCCCGCTGCTGTAGCCATTGCTGGCGATGGCCGGGGCTGGCTGGCCTAGCCTCTCCTCTAGCTTGAACAGTGTGCTGTCACCGGATAGGGTGGACAGAAAGTTGGACCCTGACTTGTGGGCGGTTTTGTTGGTGGTCAGGCTCCCGATGCTGCTGCAGCCTGAGGTAAGGCGGCTGGGTGAGAACCTCCGTAGGAAGTCCTCTATAGTCTTCACGGGGGACTTCACCTCAAATCTCACCCTCACCTGCAAGAGAAGCAGTTAGAAGACATAGGAGGTATATCCAAGAGGTCTTACTCAAATTGCCACGGGCACTCCCCCACTTCCCTAGTGGGGGCTCAGAGCATAGAGTTCCCATTTCCCAGATTTTGGGGCATATGCTAGAAACTGCAACTAGAGCCAGCATTTCTTCCTTGAGACCATTCTTTGGCCTCTTCCATTTCGCTTAAACAAAAATTAGCAATATACATTTTTTAAGAATGTGATCACTAGGTAGCAACACAGAGGCCCTGGACTGACCCAGGAAGTATGTGGCTAGTGGTACCTGCAGGCTTTGGGACTATCCCCTCTGCTAGCTGTCCTCACACTACAATGTCCCATTGATTTGCAGAAAAGGTTCAGAAGAGCATGCCTGTCACTATTGCCTGGCACAAAACCCAGCTTCCCCCCTCCCAATTACAAAAAGCATTTACAAAAGACCAGTTTATACAGTCCTTTGAATTATGTCCATATAAAATTTAAATAACATTCCCAAACCCAAAAGAACTTTTCTAAACAAATTAAATGCTTGGACAGGGGCGCCTGGGTGGCACAGCGGTTAAGCGTCTGCCTTCGGCTCAGGGCGTGATCCCGGCGTTACGGGATCGAGCCCCACATCAGGCTCCTCCTCAATGAGCCTGCTTCTTTCTCCCACTCCCCCTGCTTGTGTTCCCTCTCTCGCTGGCTGTCTCTATCTCTGTCAAATAAATAAAATAAAATCTTTGAAAAAAAATTAAATGCTTGGACAAATTCAGGATTCAAATCATTTAGCACATTTTTTGAAAGTCACAATAAATCACATATCTTCTAATAAGAAGAGAAAACAACAAAATGGCAGTTATATACATTTGCTAAAGTTCCAAAAAACTCAACGATGGAGCAATAGCAATACTTTATTTAAATGAGTACTGTTCACTAATGTTAGTATAATATACCTATTTTAACTTTCTGCTAGAAAATGGATTTAGAGCAAATGTTGCAACAACCAAACTCTGAATTATAGTTAGCCTTAAATTTTCATAATTTTCCCCATGTGACTGAAGTTGTAAATTACATAATAGCCTGCAGAAAAGTCAGGTATTTGGTAAAGCAGGGCACATGGGACCAATTTTCATAAAGGTGCTTCTTTGTTTCTATAATGACTTTAAATGTGCTACATATTCAAGGGGGGAGATTCAAGCAGCTACACTGGAGCTCCTGCTGGCTCCAAACACCCTGGAAGATAGCACTCACTAATATGTGGAAAGAGGAGTGCACCCAGAAACCTATGCACCTGCAGTCTGAGGGTGGGGGACTAAATATTCTGCTCCCTATGTGGAATGCACTGCATATGTGACCATCATCACATGCCTCAGTTATGCTGGGATCTCTCTCGCTTATTCAGTAGTTGCAACAATGCCTGGGTCTTAGATGGGTCTGACTAGAAACCAGACACTTCTCGAAGGATGCATGCCAGAAGGACTGAAAAAGGGTGGTGGAAGAACCCAAAGGCCAGATGAAGGATGCTGAGGCAGCTAAGAGGTAAACTGCTCCAGGAAGCAGCCCTTGCCTAAGGCAGATGGTGCAATCCTGTGGTCTCTGGGTGGTGGGACCTTGTTCACTCTGGATCCATCAGGCCCCCTCGGGCTTCTGTAGGCCAGTGTGGCAGAAGCAGGAGCATGGGGGCGGGGGGTTGTGTTACTGCCAGCTATGCTGCTGTGAAGAGAGCAGAGACCCTTTGTTTATTCCATATCACACACCAGTGGCTCCATCAGGGGAACCTGCTAAAAGGGTTGACTCAGGAGAGGGAAAGGAGTCTGGGAGAGTGGGGGTTGAGGGGCAGGTCTATGATATGCATCTAGCCCTAGAGCGCCTTCATTTTTATCCATTAAAGTTGCCTACCTGCATTATGCACATCTCTCCTTAGGTGCACGCCCCCAACACATCTCCCGGCCTACCTAGAGGACTTTCTAAGAACCACCGGGGTTAGGACCTATTTGCACATTACTCTCTTCAGACTGCATCTTATAATTATCCCAAGCAAAAATCAACTTGGGTATTGCTTTGTTCCCACCATCTTAAGTAACCTCTGATTGATTCTTGACCACTTCTCCTTGAAAGATAATGTTAAAGGCCCTTTTAACATCAAATACATTTATTATGTGCCGAGCTCTTCTCTGAGCCCTTCCTCTAAACCCTCACCACTGCTCCCATGTCTCAGATAATGTGTCTAAGACACAGGAGGGGAATGGCTTGTCCAAAGCCATGCAGCTGGTTGGTAAAATCAGGATTCAAGTCCAGGTGATTTGTCTGGGTCCTGAGCCTTGTCCTGTCCACTCTCTTGTGAGAATCTGGAACCCTGCAGCTCTGTGTGGATTGTGCAGGGCCGCCTCACTCCTGCCCCTGCCCACTCCAGGCCAGGCTGTTATATGCCCCACCCATCATGGGCTCGGAAGGTTTTCCTCTCCACTTGGCCCCAATCCCCTTACCTGTCCACTATAGCCTGGGGACGGCACCACAGAACCAAGGGGCTGGCCTGCCCTCCATAAAGCCTCCTGCTACATCCCCTTCAACCTGAGAGGTAGTGCTGAGGAGTCCTGCTGGAAAGGTTTGACTGACAACAGTGGGGCCACGCTGCAGGTCAAAGGCGTCAGCTTCACAGCGATACCCCAAAACTTGCCTTTTGTCGCGGCTGATCCGGGGATGTGACCACTACTGTGTTGCAGATGGTAAGCGCGATGAAGAAGTCGAACACGTCAGAGAGCTCTGGTGAGAGGTGGGCCAGTGGGTGTTCCTGGTGCCTTGCGATGGCCAGGCACCTGTCACATTCACTCACCTTCTCAAACAGCTTCGGATCGGGTGTAATGTCTTTCTCCTGGAAGAAAACAGAGACTGAGGGGTGAGTATAACCCAGTGAAAGCATCTTAGTGGTTGACTATTTAAGGCACCCTGATTTTATTATAAGCTGCAAAAACACCTTCATCTGACTCATGTCCATATGCCATTTTATAGTGATGAATAATGTATAACTGGTATAAGAATATATGACTTACATACGAAATGAAATGCACATGTTCTTATATATAACACACATGTTCTCGTTATAAAATAATACAGCTAAGAATATATATTATTATAACATATCTGACTCAGTAAGATTTGAAAAAGACAGAGAAGGGAAAATTTAACAAATGTGTATCATACCACTTCACAGTAAAACATACTTTTTTTTAAATATTTTATTTATTTATTTGACAGAGATAGAGACAGCCAGCGAGAGAGGGAACACAAGCAGGGGGAGTGGGAGAGGAAGAAGCAGTCTTCCAGCGGTGGAGCCTGATGTGGGGCTCGATCCCAGAACGCCAGGACCATGCCCTGAGCCTAAGGCAGACGCTTAATGACTGAGCTACCCAGGTGCCCCTAAAACATACTTTCTGAAACACACTTCTGAGTTTCCTTCCAGTCTTTTTTCTATACGTTTACATTTTACATCATCAAATATTTTACACAATTTCCTTTTCATATAAACCCAGAAGTGGAATTGCTGAATCATATGGTAGTTCTATTTTTAAGTTTTTGGGGAACCTCCATACTGTATTCCCTAGTGGCTGCACCCGTTTGCATTCCCACCATCAGACATGAGGGTTCCCTTTTCCCCACATCCTTGCCAATACTTCCTATCTCTTGGCTTTTTGATGACAGCCATTCTAAGAGGTGTGAAGTGATATATTTCATTATAGTTTTGATTTGCATCCCCACCTTAAATTTACACAATGTTATATGTCAATTATATCTCAATTTAAAAAGTTTATATATAAATTGGCAGTGTCCATTTTCCCCAAAACACTATATACAGTTGGTCCTTGAACAATGCAGGGATTGGGGTGCCAACCCCTGTGCAGGCAAAAAGTCTATATAACTTTTGATATTCCTAAAATTAGCCTACTACTGACTGGAAGCCTTACTGATAACATAAACAGCTAATAATATATTTTCTTTTTCATTTGTATTATATACTATATTCTTACAATTACGTAAGCTAGAGAAAAGACAATATTATTACGAAGAGGTGCCTGGGTGGCTCGGTTCATTAAGCATCTGCTTTCAGCTCAGGTCATAATCCCAGGGTCCTGGGATTGAATTCCATGTTGGGCTCCCTGCTCAGCAGGGAGCATGCTTCTCTCTCTCCCTCTGCCCCTCCTCCCCATTCGTGCTTTCTCTCGCTCTCTCCCTCTCTCAAAATAAATAAATAAATCTTTAACAAATTAAAGAAAGGAGATATTATTATGAAAATCATAAGGCAAATACAGTACCATAATTATTTTTAAAAATCTTCATGTAAGTTGCCCTGCACAGTTCAGACCTGTGTTGTTCCAGGGTCAACTGCAATCTGAACTTTTCCAGGCTTTTAAGGATCATTTGAAAATACTTTTAACAACTTCAAAACAGACATAAAACTATGATTCATTTGGCCATTTTTCTATCACTGAATACATTTTTTTTTTCACTGACAAACTGCTATGCGCAGAAAACTTTGGCTGAATCACTAAATTCCTAGGTCAGAAAGTTTGAATATTTCAAATACTCTTGGACCCGTATTGCTAAATCAATGTCAGGAAAGCTTGTTCCAACACAGTCCCCCTCCTGTCAAGCATGAGAGCCCTCCTTCCAGGTGCCCCCCTGTGTAAACCCACCAATCAGTGACCGTAAGGTAATGGCAGCCTCTACATGGGTTTCTAAGGACAGAAGAGAATGAGGCCACCACAGAATGATCAAAATGGATTCTCCCTCCCTGCTCTTAAAACATTTCAGAGTGAAAGGATTTTTTTAGAGATCGTCACTCACTCACTTCTGGAAATTTCCCTGCCTGACCAGAATGGTCCATAAATGTTTGGGGCAGCTGGCAAGGCAAGGGAGAAAGAAGTTTATTGGATTTGGACTCATCTAATTAAAACTTTTTTTTTTTTTCCCACTTGGCTTTGCTTTTTCACAGTTGTCATCTTGCCTGATGCTTTATTCATTTCATTTGGCAGGACAGACTTCCTCTCCAGCACCCATCTGGGTAGTTAACCGAGAGAGAATCCCCCATCCTTAGAGGCCAAGGCAAAGGGGCCATGTCAGAGTTTTAGAAAAGATAACACGGGTGCCGGAAGAAGGAGTTGGCCACAAAAGTTCTTATAACTGAGCAGAGCTAAACCCCCAGCAACAGCTTATTTGTACTGCTACGTGCAGATACTTTGGAGGAATGGAGGGAAGTAGCAGTGCCAGGAAAGGTGGTGCCGCCCCAGCACGGGCAGCTGCCATCCTCTGAGTGGGACTCACCATGGGGCTGCTGAAGGCCGTGTGCTTGGACAGCATGCTGGCCCGCTTGGCCTCGGCCCGGCTGCCTGTGCGCCGATGTGACTTGGTGCTCTGGCTCCTGTGCATGATGCGAACGCTCTGGTGGCTCCCAATGCTGCCACGCTGGGGCAGAGAGCCCCCTCTGGGCACTGCCTCTTCCTCTTCTGAGTCGGCCTCCTGGTACCTGGCCAGACGCTGGGCTGTGGACAGAGGGACATGGGGTGACACATCACAGGGAGGCCAGGAAAATGAAATTGATTCAGAGCACTCACCACCCTTGCTTTCTTAAAGGCAAGGCCACATTTAATGAGAGTTCCCACTGAGAGATGGAGGCATTCTCATTTTATCTGGACCTACAGTCAACCTGATCAGGATGACATTCTCAGCCCCACTGCACAGATGAGCACACTGAGTCACAGAGAACTTAAGGAACTTGCTAAGTACATAGGACTCAAGAGGGTGGAGATGACATCCAGGTCAAGGTGATGCCAAAGCTCAGGTCCAGTGCATTTTGGCACAGTGGCCATCCCACTCCACTAGTAGACAGAGATAGATTCACATACAGCCCCTCTATTCAGGTGGACCCTCTATTCAGGTGGACCCTCAGTGTGATGAATGGGGTTTGGGCAGCAGACAACAGGCACAAAGACAGGGCAGACAGTGAAGGCCTAGCCCACAGAGTAGCCTGGTTCCAGGCTTTGCCCTTTATCCTGGGGTCATGGGAACACCTGGTTCACTGAGGTTGTCAGGACAGATCACATGTTGAACATCTGCCCCGTAATCACACAGAAATAATGGTTCTCAGGCTGTGTTGATGGCGCTTTCCCATGGGGAATCCTTGTTCAGGACCAGGTAGGTGATAGGTACTGTCTGCATTTACCCTGTATGGATGAAGCTCTACCCAACAGGGAGGCTAACAGTCCTTGTGGGCTGCACAGGGTGGACAAATGCCACAAGGATACAGACCCAGCAGGCCAAAGTCCACTGAAGATGACCTTGACTGCACTGCTATGCTTGACTGCACTGCTATGCCCCTCAAAGGGGCACTGCACTGCCCAGCAGAAGTCTCTGTGGCCACGTGGCCACTCAGTGAATCCCTTGAAGTATATCTGCACTGCTTCTTGCTAATGGATGGCTCTGAACACATTTTTCTGGCTTTGCCCATTTAGTTCAGCTTATTTCATCACGGACAAGCAAGGAAACTATTCATGAGGATTACTCATTTAAAACGAGCAATTAGTAAGAACTTCAAGGGCAAGTCCAGTGCTGGGGGTGACCACAGGGTATCTTAACACAAGGTGGCCTGCCTGAGGGGCTAAGAAAGGCCCTCCAATCTGGGTATGCCTGTGGCATTGGTCTGTCCGGTGAGCCAGGCCTTACATTCAGCATCTTTCATTAGTAAGACTTTTCTTTAGGGATGAGAAAAATGGAGATAAGGAAAGGTAAGTCACTCATGGTCACGAGACCAAGTAATTGACAACAGCAGGATCCCACTCAGGGAGTTCCTCACCCCAGACGCAAATCTCCTCCTGCCCATCCCACCCACTCCTGGCTAATGGAAGTCCTAGTTTGGTGGTAAATGAATGGCAAGGAAGGACAAAGCCTGGACACAGTGCTGTCAAGCTTCTGGGCTTGTGCACTAAGAGCCTGGTGTCAACCAAGGTACAAGGTCGAAAGGTACACCAGCCTGTCCCACCTTCCTGCAGCAGCAGTTGGATGGTAGCCTATAAGCAGCAATTCCTCAGACCCCTGCCGATGTGACTGTGGTCTACAATGATGCAGCAGTTTCTGACCAGCAGTGGCCTGAGCGATGCCCTCAATGTCGCTGGGGAAGATGGAGGCAAGAAGCAGGTGAAGCCTCATTCTGGGCACACAGTGTCACCAGGACAAGAGGTCAGAGATGGCCAAACCCACTGTCTCGATATATGTGAACCAGGCTCATTGTACAAAGCCAAAGTCGTCTGAATTCATTTTACTAATGAGATCTGAGAGGTCAGGTCATGGGCGATAACAGCTGAAGTTGCTCTTGGCCTCAGGTGCATGTGAATGACTGATCACAGCATTTCTTTTCAGACATGCAGCAGAGAGGCCTGCTTGCTTTGGTCTTCACCAGAAAGGCTTTCCTGTGTCTTCTAGAGGCGATGCAATCCTTTGATTTCATGATAAGCATCTGACAACTGTTAAAATTTTTCTGTAATCTTAGCTGGGATTCTGCCCATGGAGCCTCAGGTCCAGCTTTCAAAGGCTGCTTCTGACCCAACTTCAGACCTGGGTCTCTGGCTCCTTTACAATTAGGCTAAGCTCTGCTTTCAGGCAAATGAGCTCCTTCAGCACAAGGATGAGGTGTTATGGAAGGGAAGAGTGCGAGGGGGACAGGTGGACAGTCACTGACCATTTATTTTGGGTGGCAAATAAAGCAATAAACGTAGTGGGTAAGTTCCTATGTATTCTTTTTTCTATGATTAATTTTATATAAAGGGCCTTAGTGGATATCATAATTCTTGGTTTCGTGAAACTCACAAAAATCCCATGCCTCTAACAGATCTTTCCTGCCATATCCCGCTGAAGAGCAGCTTCCTCATGATGCTCATGTACTGACTCCTGTTCTGTATTTGCTTCTGTTCCTGTGGCAAGACTTTCTTCATGTTCTCAGATGCTGTTACAGGAAGGAGAGGGAATCCTGGTTGTAGAGCTGATGTGCCTCTCAAAGGTACCATGGCTCCACAAACACTACTGTGGCACTGGGATCCTTCTCATGGTGCCCTCTCCTGGCTCAGGTGTGTGGATGGTTCTAGTCCTACCCTCTGGTTATGAAGTGGATAGCTCCCATATGGGTTCAGGGAGGACAGAGGCAGCAAAGGATAAGGAAAGGAGAGGTGAGGGGAGTAACCACCTGTAAAATTCAAATGGGAATGATATTTCTTTCTAGCTTCCACTAACATCATTTTCTAAGGAAAGAAAACAGCACGATCGCCCAATGCCCCTCTGAGACTTTCAACTAATAACAAGAAGACTGACAGGTGACAACAAACACATCTCTTCATTTCTTGGTGTGGCAAAGGGACTGGGTGCCTCAGAAGTGAGTTCCTCAAGAATGCCCTTCTTGGTTCTCTTGTCTGGCAGAAAATGAGTGTTTAAGCAGATGCCCACCACAGAGATACTGCAGTGAACAGGGTGCTGTCAGCAACATGGAATTCTTTCTATATTTGCTTCTATAAATGCTGTCATGCTTCAGTCTCCTGAGTTGCTCTAATAGCCTTTCTACATTTTATTCCCTCAAAAATCAGCAATCTCTGAAGCTTGTGTGTATGTGTGTGTGTTTGTGTGTGCATGTATGTGCACATAGGCACATGTGAATAGGCACGTGTGCATGCAGCTTTGACATAGTTCTCTGTCCAGCCCAGACTGGGAGTCCCCACCCCCAGACTCACCATTTGCATCATGGGAATACTCTATGCCAGACACAGTGCATCTTCGGAAAACCATCTTATTCTCAGTTAAAGTGCCAGTTTTATCTGAGAAGATATACTGTATCTGCCCTAAGTCTTCCGTGATGTTCAGAGCTCGACACTGTAGCTGCGAGTCCGTTTCTTCGTCATACAACTCTATATCCTGATTAATGAAATACACTTGGCATACTTTAACAATTTCAATGGAAACATACAAGGAAATTGGGATCAAAACCTGGAAGACATAAGGCATACACATGAACAATTATGAGGACGAGGGAGCAGCAATAGTAGTCCAAACTATTCAAATGACAAATGACTACAACCACAAGTAAGCAGGGACTATACTGTACCTTTAAGAGCTTAACCAGGTTGGTTTAGAGTCAGTATTGGAAAAGTACTATGATATTGGCAAAGAGTTTAAACTAGGAGAGCCTATGGTGTCACTGCAGAGCAGAAATCCACTATCATGTCTGGAAGAATGGTAACCATGGCTTGGATAGAAGCAAGCATTTTCGTATTACTAAGTTGTGCTTGAGAGAAGCTAGGAAAGGAAAGAGGAGAGAGAAAAAGAAAAAAACACACGGCACAGTCAGAGTCCTCATAAGCAAAGTCACCTCGCACCACAGCAGCACCTGGCCCCCAGGCTCTCCCAGCAACAAGAGCTGCCCATCCCAAGGACACAACCCCACAGTTCGGAAGAGACAGTCTTTCCAGAGGCTGGTTGTGTTGAAGGACAATTTCTGGGATCTTACACAATACAGAGCAAAGGGAAGAGGACTTTGAGGAGAATATTCACAGTTCTACTTTGACAATTTAAGAATAATCTTCATGAAGTCAATGTTTAATTTGGGGGGGTGGATAACAGTATTGAACTGATGTTCATGGGCTCAGAATACCACATCCAGACAGACTAACTGGGTTCTCTTGGTAACTTAATGTGCATGCAACACCTACGACAGTACCACACTTACTGTAGGTACTACTACTACTACAGAGCTAGCCCGAAATTTGCATTCACAAAAAAGACTAATTTGGAGAGTTCCTGCTGTATGAAACACACGTGATAAAACAGCAGAGCTCTCCTTGGAGACAAAGTTGTAGGCAAAGTTGAAGCACAGGTCCTCTTTCACTTTGTGTTCCTAAGATGACACTCACTGCCCCTTCTCAGATTCTCAGTTAGTGCTGGGGAGTTGTTCATAAGGCATGTGAACTATAATACTAACAGTAATAGTAATAAAAAATAATAAAAACCAATACTGCAAAATGCAATGTGATATCCTGAGTTGAATCCTGGAACAGACAAAGCACATTAGCACAAAGACTAGTAGAATCCAAAAAAAATCTAGAATTTAGTTCATGGCAAAGTATCAAAGTTGGTTTTGACAACGTACCATAATAATATAATATGTTCACATAGGGACTCTGGGTAAGGGACATATGGGGACTCTCTGTACTATTTTTTGCAACTTGTCTGTAAATCTTAAAATTATCCCAAAATAAAATTTAGGGTTTTTATTTTTAAAGAAGCAATTGAACGGGAAAAACAAAACAAAACAAAAAACCCAAACACAATGATCCAAAAACCAACCCCGCAAGGTGTAAGAATCTTAGGAACAGCAAAGGAGAATGAAAAGCACCCAAAAAAGACCCTATAGATAAATTAGGTGGAAAAGTAAGCAGTAGCACATTAGGCAGGTATATTTGTGGTCCTCCCAGATGCAGAATTTATAGGACATTCTTAGCAGAGTATGATGACTAAGTTCTTACCAGAAAAGTAAAGCAATTATCGTACGGTACTTAGTACTGTTACCTGCAGAACTATTATCATTGTCAAAAACGAGTAAACTGCAGCTGTGACTGGGGATAAAGAGCTGCCGTCAGACTCAGGGACATCAAATAACGATTTCTTCTCTTGATACCGCCGTACCCACAGTCCGTGTCCTACAGCAATGTTCAAAAAGAAACATCATTCATCCAATGGGAAAATAAGACACTGATAGTGCAAATTAAAGCAAAACCATAAGACTATGGACACAGGCACATTGGGTCTCATTAGCCTGCCTTGCCACGTAAGAAAGCAAAAGTGCATGGCAGGTACTGTTGGCACCCACGATCAGACTGCTGCAAGGCACTGGTTCTTGGACTCTTCCTCACATCAGGCATTTCCCATTGTTGGCACTGAAAAGCACACCGGTCATGAGGCAGAAATTGGGTATGTGCTGGTAGCTACTAATGGGAAATCCCCAAAAAAGAATTTCCCAGTGTGTACCTCACAAAATACCAGTCTCGTCAGTAGGCCCTGGATACTGCCCATTATCGACCCTGCTACAGATTCAAACTGCACATGTCATGGACTCTCAGATGCCAATGGCAGTGCACATTATTTTATCAACTGTGTCCCACACCTGATAATAGAAGCCCTTTTCATGTCCCATACACCTATGTCTTTCACCAGTGAGCTCCAAGACCACGTCACACCCATCTGCTTCATGATGGTAGCTGGACAGGGGATGTGGTGAAGACCATTTACCCAGAGGCTCAACACAGTTCCCTGAAAGGCATTCCCACAGCAGCATGCCAGGTCTGGAGGCCATCAAAGGCTGGAGAGCACCAGAGCCCATGTGCAATCTAACTGCTAATCCCTTCTTAGGACCCAAATACTTTTTTTTTTTTCCTTTTCTCATGGAGCCCTTATTAGAGCATTTGTGCTTCTCCTGCTATGTTATTCTAAGTTTATCACCAGGTTAGTAATACTTTTGCTGGAATCATTATTACTGGTGTGATTAAGCCATTCTTCTATCCAAGAAGTTGCAAATTAACATTGAAAGTTGAAAAATAACATTATTTTGTCAAGCTCATTCATCTAGGCATCTCTAACATGGCCTGTGCTGATGCAAGCAGCCCTTGAGACTAAGTGCATGACAAATGAGTGTTTTAACTTCAGAGTGCTGGGTCAGAATGAGTCGTCGGCAGCCCACTGGGCTCACCTGGAGGCTGTCCAGCAGTGCCCTCTTATTCGTGGCCCATGAAGGAGACTTACCGACCGCAGAAAACAGAGACATACAAACGAGGAGGAGGACACACCAGAGCACATCGCAGTTCATCTGCCTCTCAAGCTGGCTGCGCTTGTAACGGGGCCCGCTGTTGTTCAGCAGAGCCTTGGTTTCATGTCCTGTACGGGCGGGGAGCAGGAGAAGCGTGGTAAATCGATGCCCAATAGCAGAGCGACGATGCACCCCAACGCATGGACTGAAGTACAGTGCTGCCATCCAATCATGCTTACAGGATAAGCTCAGTCAAAAATGTAGGGTATGAGATGAATCCCAAATACGTAACAACCATGGAGAAACAATGGAAAGAAATAAGCGAAAGTGCTGAGAGAGAACAGTTTTGGTTGAGATTCTATTAGAAATTTTGCTTCTTTCTGTTTTCCGGGTTCTCTAAATTTTTACAATGGCTATGTGCTATTATAATCAGAAAAGAAAAAAAAAAAAGAACAAGGAGCAACGTTCAAGGACACACAGCACCAGTGGCAAGCCAGCAGTGTCACAGACGGCGTGTGCCACGGCCATGCCTACCTGCATAGATGACGATGCCGACAACAGCTTCCGTGTTTCTGATGGTACATCCTCGCAGCAGCAGGTTTTCTTTATACAGTCCGGCCTTTTTCCCATTGTTGTGTATGCTGTCGAGGAAAAGGTGGCACGCATCATGTGGGTGCTTATGTGTACCCTGTGTCTCAAGGAGCACTGCCTTGTGGAAGGAAGGCCTGGAATGCTGGGAAGGAGAACAGGGAACTCCAGGAGTGGGTGGCTTGTCTCCGTGGATCTCTACAATGGCTGAGAGGGGGCTGGTGCTCACTAGTAACTGGGCTTCTAGAAGTATCTCAACAGCCTGATGTTTGTTTATTTTGTCCGTGGGCTTTTGAAGTAGTAAGATGGATAGGTCTGTGCCCCCAGTTCCTGACACAGGCTCCTAAAATCCCTGGTACATAGGGGTGCTAGCAGGATCTTTTGTTCTAGTGCTTAGTCTTTGAGCCCCGTTCCCAGCATGGGACTCCTAAAACTCTTGTAATTTCCCAAGTGATAAGAGCACCAGGAGCATCCCTGAACCCAGTTTTTCCTGACATTAGGATACTAAATCCTTTTTAATTTCCTAGGTGATAGTATCTTTCGTTCTTATGAAGCCACTCTGGGTGGGCTCCTGGATAGGGTTTAGTCACCAGAAAAACCAAGCCATGACTAGAAACATAGGGTTTTCAGCCTCACGTTTCATTCTCTAGAGAGTGCAGAGGGGCTGGAACTTAAGTGAAAAATTGATCGTGCCTATGTGATGAAGCCTCCATAAAATCCCAATAATATGGGGTTCAGAGAACTTCTGGGGTAGTGAACACACAGAGGTGCTGGAAGAGTGGTATGCTCAGAGAGGGCACAGAAGCTCTGCACCCCTTCCCACATTCCTTGCTCATGCATCTTTTCCATCTGGCTCATCACCTACATCCTTTATCATATTGTTTTATAATAAACTGGTAAACAGTAGGCAAATTGTTTCCTGAGTTCTGTGAGATGCTCTAGCAAATTAATTGAACCTGAAAAGGGGATTGTGGGAACCTCTGACTTACAGCATATCAGTCAGGAGGACAGGTGACAGCCTGAACTTGTAGTTGGTACTTGAAGTGAGGAAGTCTTGTGGGACTGAGCCTTAACCTCAGGATCTGACACTGTATCCAGGGAGTATCAGAATTGAGTTAAATTACAGGACACCCAGCTGGTGTCACAGAATTGCTTGATATGTAGGAAAAACCCACATGTACGAATTGGTGTCAGCATCACAGGCTTGTTTTCATCATAGGGACAAACCACAGCTAGAGAGGGCAGACCTGGGAACTGTGAGGCTGAGGAAGAAGTTGGCCAGGGAAGGTTGCTACGTGGTCTCATGTCCATTTCCTGTTTATGACAGAGAACACTGATCCTCATCAGTACCTTGTGTTGTCACAAATATACAAAGTTTTCTTTTTAAGTTTTTATTTAAATTCCAGTTAACATACAGCATAATAATAGTTTCAGGTGTACAATATAGTGATTCAGCACTTCCATACATCACCCGGTGCTCAGCACAAGTGAACTCCTAATTCTCATCACCTATTTAACTCATTCCCTTTCCAACCTCCCCTCTGGTAACCATCAGTCTGTTCCTACATTTAAGAGTCTATTTCTTGGTTTGCCTGTCTCTTTCTTTCTTCCCCCATGATAATTTTTTTGTTTCTTTTTTTTTTTTTAAAGATTTTTATTTATTTATTCGACAGAGATAGAGACAGCCAGCGAGAGAGGGAACACAAGCAGGGGGAGAGGGAGAGGGAGAGGAAGAAGCAGGCTCATAGCAGAGGAGCCTGACGTGGGGCTCGATCCCGTAACGCCGGGATCACGCCCTGAGCCGAAGGCAGACGCTTAACCGCTGTGCCACCCAGGCGCCCCTAATTTTTTTGTTTCTTAAGTTCCATGCATGAGTCAAATCATATGGTATTTGTTTTCCTCTGACTGACTTATTTCACTTAGCTTAATACACTCTAGCTCCATCCACATAACTGCAAATGGCAAGATTTCATTTTTTATGGCTGAGTAATATTCCATTTATATTACTTATATATATATTTCTTTGTTCATCAATTGATGGACATTTGGGCTCTTTTCATTATTTGGCATTTGTAGATAATGCTGCTATAAACATTGGGTGCATGTATCTCTTTGACTTAATATTTTTGTATTCTTTGAGTAAATACCTAGTAGTACAATTGTTGGATCCTAGGGTAGTTCTATTTTTAACTTTTTGAGGAACTTCCATACTGTTCTCAAGAGTGGCTACAATAGTTTGCATTCCCACCAACAGTGTAAGAGGGTTCTCCTTTCCCCACATCCTCACCAACACCTGTTGTTCCTTGTGTTGTTAATTTTAGCCATTCTGACAGGTGTGAGGTGATATCTCATTGCAGTTTTAATTTGCATTTCCCTGATGATGAGAGATTTGAGCATATTTTCATGTGTTTGTCAGTCATCTGCATGTCTTCTTTGGAAAAATGTCAAGTTGTGTCTTCTGGCCAACTTTTAATTGGATTATTGGTTTTTGGGGTGTTGATTTTGATAAGTTCTTCAGAGATTTTGGATATTAACCCTTTATCAGATATGTCATTCGCAAATATCTTCTCCCATTCTATAGGCTGTCTTTTAGTTTTGTTGATTGTTACCTTTGCTGTGCAGAAGCTTTTTATCTTGATGAAGTCCCAATAGTTCATTTTTGGTTTTGTTTCCCTTGCCTTGGGAGACATATCTAGTAAGAAGTTGTTACAGCTGATGCCAAAGAGGTTACTGCCTGTGTTCTCCTCTAGGATTTTAATGGTTTCCTGTCTGACATTTAGGTCTTTAATCCATTTCAAATTTATTTTTTGTGTACGGTGTAAGAAAGTGGCCCAGTTTCATTCTTCTGCACGTTGCTGTCTAGTTTTCTTAACACAATTTGTTGAAGAAATTGTCTTTTTTCCATTGGATATTCTTTCTTGCTTTGTCAAAGATTAGTTGACCATAGAGTTGTGGGTCCAATTCTAGGTGTTCTATTCTGTTCCACTGACCTATGTCTGTTTTTGTGCTAGTACCATACTATCTTGATCACTACAGCTTTGTAATATAACTTGAAGTCTGTAATTGTGATGCCTCCAGGTTTACTTCTGTTTTTCAAGATTGCTTTGGTTATTTGGGATCTTTTGTGTCCCATAAGATTTTAGGACTGTTTGATCTAGCTCTGTTTAAAAACTGTTGTTGGTATTTTGATAGGGATTGCATTAAATGTGTAGACTGCTTTTGGTAATACAGACATTTTGCAATGTTTGTTCTTCCAATCCATGAGCATGGAATGCTCTTCCATTTCTTTGTGTCCTCTTCAATTTCTTTCATCAGTGTTTTGTAGTTTTCAGAGTATAGGTCTTTTATCTCTTTGGCTAAGTTTATTCCTAGGTACCTTATTCTTTTGGGTGCAATTGTAAATGGGACTGATTTCTTATTTT
>NC_048226.1:24005817-24112989 GCF_002007445.2 Ailuropoda melanoleuca
ATACTCAGCGCTGGAGATGTTCATTTGTAGAGATCCAGATGTATCTTCCTGCGTCTCAGGCTGATTCCGTGGATATTCCTGCTGGTCTGGTACCTATCCAGCTCAACTCAGGGGACCGGCTGAAAAAGGGGTCCCCTACTCCTCCGCCATCTTAACCTCTCTCGGGACTGATTTCTTAATTTCTATTTCTGCTTCTTCATTATTGGTGTATAGAAATGCAACAGATTTAGAAAAGGGAATGGTATTGGTTTCAACAACATTCTCTATGTTCTTCTTATAAAAAGTCATTAAGTTATTAGAAATATTAATATATTAAATTTGAAATGTAAATTCCATTTTATGAATTGGGTTTCCTCACTATTTTGAGTTGGAGGGATAGTCCAAGTTTAAGCTACTGGTTTTCAAACTTGTCCTCCTGATCCACTGAAGATGTTCTCATCATCCATACTAGCCAGAATCACCCTATGCTAGGATCACATTGGAAGAGATCTGGTCCTGGAGCCTGATGAACATACAAGGGGAGGCCTTGGAGGCTTCCAGAACTAGAGCAGGGCCCCAGCCTAAGCTACACCAGGCAGTGCCACCAAAGTGAACTTCAGAAAAGCCACCTTCTCGCATCATCAGTAGACAGCCTCCCCACCCCTCCCACACACATATAGCCCAAACTCCTCTGTGGTTCTTAACCTCACCAAGGACACCTGCAGGTGTTTTCCCTCCCACCCCTAACACTGTGTCACTGACATGGAGAGTAGAATTGGTTTGGGGAGTATAGGGTCAGAGGAAGCACACAAGGTTTCTGGGGAAACAATACTTCCTACCACATCTGGACCCTGTCATGAGGAGCAGGACAAACATTCAATCTCAGACACAACCCATGTTCTTCACAACCAGGGAAATGAATATATTTTCTGGTAAAAAAGAGAGGCTAAATCATAAAGACAAAGCCGAAATTCATGCTAGGGGTATGCATTTTCCACAAGCCTGTTATTTAACTGCTACGACATTGATTCTTCTGCACTAGGCATGCAAAGGAACACAGGGGGGTATTCAAACAACACTGTGTCAATGCCTCCCCCCCACTTTGGCAATTCCAGGACAGGTTTTTCTTTAAGAAAGATTGAAGACTGGAAAACTCATTGTTGGGTAATACATCAAGACACCAGCATGCATAAGATGGTACACACAAAACACCATTCCCACGTCTGGAATGAGAGGATGTCTGTGGCCACAGTTCTCTTGGCTGAACATGGAAACTATTTCCGAGGGACAATAGTAAAAAACAAAGTTTCAGTCAAAGTTTGTCATTCTTATTCAGAATAAAAGAGGAAGTCAATAGAAACAAAAATATTTTATACTGATCTTTCTTTGACATAACATACATTCTTCAGCGATACTGTGCTTTCTGATCAGACCATGCCAGACTAGAGCTTGTTACTAGCAGGTGCACAGGCCTATGAAGACTGCTGTCATAAGGACGGGCAGTGCATGGACATGAATGGCGTTTTCTGAGTGAATGGTCCCGGTGTTGTAAGAGGGAACAAGGCAGGTCAAGCTCCAGCAGGACAGCTGAAGAACTAGGGAAAAGCTGAAGCCCTGCCTTGGACTTCTGAGAGGAAAAGTACTCTCTGGGGGCAGAACAGGCCCAGGGCCAAGCAGATATGAGGCCTGATTCCAGGAAGACACACCCCATCAAGTTGTTCTCAACACCTACCTCTCTGTTATGGGTTGAGGTGTGCTCTCTGCCCTGGAATTCATTTGCTGAAGTCCTAATCCCCAGTACCTGAGAATGTGATCATATTTGGACACAGAGTCTTTAAAAAGGTAATTAA
Organism: Ailuropoda melanoleuca; assembly: GCF_002007445.2. NCBI lineage: Eukaryota > Metazoa > Chordata > Mammalia > Carnivora > Ursidae > Ailuropoda > Ailuropoda melanoleuca. Next base: position 24,007,647 of record NC_048226.1, read on the forward strand.
GTCAAAATGAGGTCATACGGGTGGGCTCTAAGCCCATGACTGGTGTCCTTATAAAGAGAAATTTGGACACAGAGATAGACAAGTGTAGAGGTTAAGACCATGTGAAGACAAAGGAAGAAGATGGCCATCTGCACGCCAAGGAGAAAGACCTCAGGAGAAAGCAGTCCTGCTGATACGTTGACCTCAGGCTTCCAGCCTCCAGAAATGTGGGATAATAAATTTTCTGTTGTTTAAGCTGCCTGGTCTATGGTGAGCCTGAGCAAACTGTCACATCCTTTAACATTTCATCTGAGCCTCTGAGAAGAGCTCCTCTAGTTCAAGTCTCCTGGCCTCCTGACCCATCAAACCAATCTCTTCTAAATCAAAACTATTCCAAAGTACAAGAGTGATGACAGAGCTGTTTGGTGAGAATGCCCTGTGCACTGGGAAGGGCCATGTGCAGGCTCCTAGGGAGATGGCAGAGTTCAGCTAATAAACATTCTGCCTGGCTGCTCTTGCTCAGGAGATGTCATATCTCCCTATCAGCACTTGCTGTTGGTAATGGGTTTTGCACATCAAGGCTCATTCCTCCGAGCATATGAAGGTGCTGACAGGGACCAGCAACAGGGTAGCAATCCATCAGTTCAAACACAGAGGTACAAGGTGTACTTGCTGCTGCCCAATTGTCCCCAGGGCCACGGGCAGTAGGGTGAGAGTTCGGGGACCTTGGGCAGCAGCCAGCAGCTCTTTCTCTTCCCAGGTCACATCACCTCCAGCACCTGGACCCTCCTCTCTGCTCCACCCCAGATAGTGGTCCACCCTCACCCTGGTCAGCCTGACCAGCATCCTTGGGTGCCCTTCTTGACCCCTCTTCCGTCATTTTTATACCCACTCAAATGTCAGTCCTTAATTTTACCCTCTTCCCTGGTTATTTCTTGAATCCACCTCCCTCTCCCTCTCTCTCTGCATCACCGCCCTAATTCAGGCTTCCAAGATTTCTCTGCTTAGAGCCTGCAACACACCCCTTGCTGGCCTGGATGCCACCAGCCTTGGTTCCTCCTATCCATTTCTCACACAGTCACCAGAGCAACCTTTCAGTGTGCACATCTCCTGGGTGCATCCTGTGTGAGCTCCTTACTTCTTCAGGCTTGATACACACAGCCCAGCTGATTCTGCAGCACCTTTGTGGGCCCTTCCCATGCCGGCTTTGGGCTCCAGCCACCTCACAGTGCAAGTCCTGCCCATGCTGCCTCTCATCCCAGTGCAGACAGTTAGCCTGGAGGAGCGTGGCCTGCTAGCCTGGGCTCATATTTTATAGCCTTCAGGAAGGTTCTCTGGGTTAAGTTCCCCAGGCCATGCAGCCAGGAAACTCTGCAGTGTTCTCTGATGCCTCTTTGTTTGTGTCCACTCCTAAATATGAGCTCTTCAAATATTATTCTGCTCAGCACCCCTGATGTCTACCTCAGTGACTGGCAAATTCTGAAGGCTGCCTTGCCCTCAGCTTTAGGTTGGGTCCATCCAATGGTTATGTCAGAAGGACAGGGGAGTGAACACAGGCAAGAGACGATGAGGAGCTTATTCCCTGACTCCTTCTGGGGAGTGAGCATTGGGTTGGGTGTGTCCCTAGACCAGGGCTATGAGCCCCCCTCAGGTGACCCCCTTGACATGAGTCCAGGTGGCCATTCCTGCCCTGGGACCATCGGACCTCACAGTGGGGACAGCACAGCTGCTACTAACTCTTGTGGTCCCACCCACTCCTGCCTCAAATGACCTTAGCGAAAAGACCCCCCTCTACTTATGTGAATCTGAGTGCCAGATCTGTTGCCTCAGGGAGCTCTGGCTTTCAGAGGCAGGGAGAAAGAAGTAATAGAGAATTCCTTCCACAGCCAAACTCTGGGCAGAATTTTAAGATAGTAGTTGCTCAGGTTTTTGTTTATCTAATGTAAGTACAGAAATAACCCAATTGTTTTGTGCCATTGATGGATTTTCCTGAGATGTAAATATGTCAGTTAAAGGTGTCAAGGTAAAATAAATATTTTCCAGTTTTAATGAGTCCAGTTGGTGCAATTATAGTTCATTTCAATGTCTGGTGTTGGTAGTAAGTACATCTTGGACATCAGCCCACACGTAGCTGTGTCCAGACAGTGGGCTGGAGGGGTGAGGGGCCATGAAGGCTCTCTTGTAACAGGTCCTGATGCTATTTCTTACAGGGTGACAGTGGTGGTGGATGGTATCATCTGCAGGGCAGGGAGGCTATCCTAACAAGCATGCCTAGGTTTGCAACAGCAGGTTCCCAGCCCTATGTGGTCATATAAGGCTCTGCAACATGCAGGGAGGGAGCTCAGGACTTACTCTGTGGAAGACTCTGGGATCAGAAATGGAACCTGGGTTTACAATTTGAAATGGAATTTTACACCAGACTAAACCAACCAACCTCTCTGCTTTATTCCTAAAGGCAAATGAAAATGTTTGATTGACTAGTGGCTTCAAAGGTCACCCACCATATGCCATGAAGTTGGCTGAGTACAGCTGAGCAGGGTGCCCTGAGCTGCTAAGGCACTCAGCCACTGAGCTGGTCTCCATTCACAGGGCGTCTCTGGGTGGCAACTCCTTGGGCCAGGGAGAGGGTGCCCGCAGGGGTGGAGAACAGGATTTCGTTAGTGCTTAACTGTGGGATCGTGTTAAACAACAGTGAGCATTAAGGTGCACTTGAATAATGAAGCTCCTAACACTTTTTTAAAAAAATGTTAACAGCTTGAGATACATTTCACTTATAAAATTCACCCATTTAAAGTGTATGGTTGAGCCTTTTGTTTCCGTTTTTTGTATGTTCACAAAGTCGCACAGCTATCACTACCAGTTAATTTCAGAACATATACATCACCCAAAAAGAAACCCCATGCCCATTGGCAGTCACTCCCCATTCCCCTTCCACTCCCAAACCCTGACAATCACTAATGTACTTTCTATCTCTAAAGACATTCCACTGAAGACATTTCATCCCAGGGGTATCACATACCATGCCAACACCACTCTATTGCATGACGTGTTCTAATTGACCTCATCCGTCCTTCACAGAGGTTAAAGGATTATTTGTAGTGTTGCTTTGCACATAGTGAATTTCCTTCTTTCTTAATTTCTAAATACATGATCTTACTTTTTGTTGGAATCTTTTAAGCCTATCCTAGAATTTCTGTATTTCCTTACCTGTATACTAATAAAAACAGTAAAAAAAAAAAAAAAAACCTCATGCTTCACCCTTCATCTTTTCCTCCATTCTCATGTTAGCCACTGTTATTTCCAGCATTAGGAGGAAGCCACGTTCAGAAATGCAGAATAACTTGCCCAGTGAGTGGGCCAGAATTCAGACTTGGGTCTTCTTGGTATAAACCCAAGCTTAGGTCTAAGTGCAAATGGCTAAAGTTCTGAGTTCAGATTGGCTGGCCCAAATATGAGTGAAACTGGTATTGTTGGTATAAATGGCGACTGGGCTTGGCCTGGGCTTCCCGGACTGGAGTGAGGCTACAGGGCAGCAGCTGAGTCAAGGCTGAAGGGAGGCCATCTTCAGCAGATAACGAAATCCAGCAAACCAGCAAACCAGGGAACTGGCTGCTGATCTGCTCCCTGGGCCTAAACTGCAGATCTACCACCCAAGTTAGCCCCACCCCTGAGCATAAGGGCCAGTATGGGAACTGGGGCCTCCCTTCTCTCAGGGGAGGAATAGGCCCCTCCCCCGATACTCCACTTATCTGCCCTCCTCTCCCCTCACTCTTTTTGAAGCACTTCAGCTTGGCTGGGGGGCAGGGCTGCTCATGCTTGTTGCACCACAGAGGCACCAGAGGGAGAAACTTTAACACACAGTCCCCTGTGCCCCACCTCCAGAGACCCTGCCTGAGTTGGCCTGCTGGGAGAGAGGCCCATCGGCACCCTGGCCTTCCAGGGGCCAATCCAAAATATCTGGCTTGGTGGAAATGGTAAATCACAACTAAATAACAGTCTAGGCATGCACTGGCCTGAACTGGCAGCATCTAGACCAGCAGGACTTGGGACCAGGCTCAGAGATGAGCCTCAGTGCAGGACACTTTGTTGGAAAAAGTAAGGAGAAAGCATGGCAAAACTAGAGAGCAGAGTAGGGAAAGATTCATGCAGTGGGGAGTTGCCCTACTTGCCTTTCGTTCTCGGGAGACAGGCCAGTGAGGTCACTTACGTTAGGAACGTTCGCTGGAGGCATCTGTTGGAGAAGCTGAGTAAGCCCAGCTAGCTGTGGGGCAAAATGACATCCACTCAAGCAGTCATCTTCCAAAGAAAGAAGTGGCTGCAGATGCTGAGTCATCTGAGGGCTGGGCATGGAGGTGATGCGGGCACTGGGGGTGAGCAAGGAACCAGAGGATGCTGCCCCTCATTGATCACCAACTCCCCACACCTGAAAGTCAGCACTGCCCACGTGGAGAGCTCCACCAGCCTGGCTTTTTGTTATCTTCTCTTTTCCTAATAAGAGTCCTTTCCCTTTCTTTGAGGCTTTCAACTTTGGTCTGTTCTTCCTTTTTAAGCCACATTACTAGAAAGAACAGTGGAAAAATATAATTCCTTTTCTAATTCCTACAATCTGGACTCTGCCCCTCTGGGTCTACACTCCGATGGTGTGGCTTTCCCATTCCTTGGGCTGCCCCTGGAGTGTGGCATGCAGATCTCCCGAATGTCCCTGCTCTGCCTCCATGGAACCACATTGCCCTTGGAACCACACCCCTATCACACCCAAGGATGCTTGCTCCTGACTGTAGGGTTGTTCCGTCTTTATTCCTTTCCTTTCTTCCCTAGCCCTCTGTCCCATGTTCCCAGGCCTCTTCCCTGACTTCATATATGACCTCTGGCCAGAGGGTCCTCAAATCTGTATCTTTAGCTCCTATTCCCCTTAAGTGCTGGTCCACATTCACTCTACCTGAGGCACTTGCCAGCTCCTCAAATTCAGGAAATCTCAAAACCCCATTCCTTCCTTCTATGGCTTCTCCTAATACACACACTGAAGACAAATCACCCTCCCTTTCCAACTGGACCTCTTCTTCCCCTGGGCACATTTGTGTTCTCACTTATATCTTTCTCCTAATCCTTTTATCTCCCTGCTCTACATATTATCTATAATAGTAATAATATTAACAAGAGCAGCAATGACCATAATAGTGGCAAATATTTTTTAAGCACCCTTCTGAAAGCTTTCTGGTATTAAATTGATTAAACATTGCCCCAAGGACTTGAGAGGGCTCCTGTGATCCTCCCCATTATACAGATAAATAAAGTTAAGTAGATTGCCCAAGGTTATCTAGCTAGAAAGAGCTTGCCAGCCTCAGCACTAAGCTGGACTTGTTTAATATCCCTATGACAAAGGTAGTTCCTGGAGAGCAGGACCACGAGCTGCTGACTGAGGGCTGAATCCCTTTCAGTATTAATCCAACTCAAGAGCAGGAACAAAAGTGTGAGAATAGTCATCAGAGCACAGGAGCACTGCATCTTTCAGGGGCTTTGGAGGAACCCCAAAAGAAGACAGACCATAAGAGAGGAGTACAGTCTTTGGTGAAGGATGTCTACCCTTTTTCTTTGGTAGATTTGGCCCCCCAAAATTACCCTATGAGCAAGAATGTGCATAGAATATTCTCCCTAGAGGATGCCTTCACCACCCTTCAAGATGGTTATTTCGGGGTCTTTGGAAACCCAACATCTGCTCCATTTAGCTGATGTGGCCCTGGAGATTCATGGTGGTGCTGAGAATGATGCCATGTGTGAAGTCCGGGGGACAATGGGTCAGAGAGCCTACAGAAGATGGGCCGGGGGCCATGGGAGGGTGGAAAATCCACAGCATACAAGTTACATATGAGTAGTTGAGTATTCTCCCTCTAAATTTTACATACTACATTTTAACATTTTTCTTAACAAGTTTTATCCTCTTTTAATTGATTCCTCTAAGGGGTGACCCAACATTTTCCAAGCTCTGATCTTCAGGCATGGATCAGCAATTTCAGTGGATGACTGGGTCCTCTTTTGGCAGCACACACATTTCACCATTTGACTATTAACACTTTTCATTCATTGATCACCCCGCAGCATGACAGGAAGTCTGTGTTGGGGCACACACAACAATGCTGGATGTGCCAGTGAACCCGAAGATTCACACATACACTGAGCTGTCTTGGAAATGGAGCCCACTTCCAGAAGCAGAGCACCCTGTCTCACCCCCACATGTCTGTGGGGGCCACTCTGTGCCTGGACCACAAGGCAGTTAGACAAGTCAGCTTGCACCTCAAGCAGGAAACCCGGCAGAGAGAAGGCCCCAAATTCTCCACACAGGAGAACTAAGCCTGGGAGAGCAGACTAAGGCCCCAGGAGATCAAGCAGAGGGTCAAACCTAAAGTCCTTCATGTTCTTGCACACACATCTCATTGATTCTCTGTGAGACTGCCCCCAACAGCTCTGGCACCCAACTCAGCAACTCCATGCTGACACTCCCTCTTCTTTCCCATTTTCTTTTTCCCCAAGCCAACTGACTAGACACACACACACACACACACACACACACACACACACACACACACACACACATTATCATTACTGAAATTTCCAAATGAACATGCAAGTAGAGAGACCGGCATATATTTCTCACATACCCACAGCCCAGCTTTAGCAAGTACCAACACACACCAGTCTTATGTCATTTATCCACCTGTTTCATCTTTCCGTTTTGGAGCAAGGGATTGAACTATTGACACGTTATGTATACTGTACTTATTTTTTTGTTTATTGTCTCTCTTTTTCCCTGACTAGAATGAAATAAACATGACGGCAGTGATTCTTTTTACTGTTCAGTTCACTGCATTACTCTCAGAGCCCTCAACAGGGCCTACCATGCAGCAGAGGCTCAAGGAATACTCAGCTACTGAGGACCCAAGTGAATGAATGAATGAGCTTCCACCCAGGCTCCTCCTGGGTGGCCCTCATGCTTCCATTTAATGGGGCCATGTGTAGTAAACCATGCTTCCCTTTTTCCCCTCATCCTACCAGGGACAGCTAGAGGAAGGAAAAGCAGTAATTACTCATCACAGACAGTGTGGGCAAGTTTCTACTGCTGACAGGATCTTATAAACCAATCCCATAAACAACCAAGAAGGCTCAGATATGGGCAACATTCCTAAAAGACTACGCATGTGGCAAAGAATATTAAATGCATATTTTGAACTATGTGTGTGTACATATATATATGTACACACACACACATACATACATATACATATATTTAAAACAGAAGAGCAAGCTCAGACATATGTACAATACTCACATGCAACCACGAAACCTAGTCAGGTCGTTGTTTGGCTTCTCACACTCGATTATGCTGGTGAACATCAAAGGATTGAATTCAGAGACCTAAAACAACAGCAAGCATACATTAGAGAAATCTGGGCTCAGACCGTCCCATTCTAAAAGGCGCTTGCTCTTCTGTCTCACATCCATGTGGAGCAGGGAAGTTTCATGGAAGGAGTCTGTCCAGAAACCACTACAGAGCACCAATGTGAACGCACACTTAGCTCATGCGTTCTCATTTTTATGCTGAGTGATAACTGAACATTGCAGAATGAATAGCAATTAGTAGAACAGTACTGGTGAGTAAGTGAGCTGGAAAGGATTATAGCTCTAATGAAAATAAGAGAATATGAGATAACAGTAAAGGAAGCCACTAATGACTGAAAGGGATGAGTGCATTTTTTGAAACGGACCAGCACCTTCCAATTTCCTATACAGATTAGAGAAGCAAATTCCGTCTGGAAAATAGGAATTTACAATAAAATGACATTTCCTCAATGTGCACTAAAATTTTTGCACAGATATTTAATGAAATGCATTTAAATAACCAATGTGTAAGCCAACAATTTCTTTATTATTCTACTTGATGAAAAATGGCAGCTCACCACAAAGTCTCTCATTGAGAATTTTGCCACTGAGAGATGTAACACTGCCATCAACCATATGACCAGATCAGGAGTCCAGAGAGGGAAGGGAGAGGGAAGGAGGAGGGGAGGAAGAAATATGGGAGAGGAATGCAGGGAATAGGACTTTAGTATAAATAACCATCATCAATGGATTTAAAAAAAAAAAAAAGTCACCTCCCATTGTTCAGGCTTATCATTCTTTTTTCCCTACCAAGTGTCACAACATGGTGAAAAGCTGAACTGTCTTTGCTCGCACAAGTAAATCATGACACAAAATGTGCAAGTGGTTAAAAATCATAGCAATGGCATGAACATTGTTAACACTACCCCAGGTGATTATTACTCTACCACAACAACGCAGTTTCCAGCACAGAATACAGCCGTAGAGGTAATTACTCAAACATCAGTTCTTACTGTTTTCCAGTGCATCGTGTACATTAAAAAGAGAACTCACTGGATAATAGTAGCTCAATTCAATAGCTGAAATTAAAATGCCATTTTAAAAGGCTCTTCTTGAAGTTTAATTAGCCATCAGCCCTGCTCCCCTTGGACTGAAATGGCCTCTGGCTCTATTTCTAGAGTGAGGCTATGTTTCAAGCTGCCTTGTGTTCATTTAAAGCCAAGTGAAGTCTTGAAGCCAGTTGGTTGCCTTTTCCAAGGCAGACATCTGCAGATGCAGCATCAGGATAGCCATGAAGGGACTGAGTTCCACAGCACACGAGGATTATTCTTGGCAGACAAGGAGGGTGCACTTAAAATACTCTGTCTGTTTGTTATTCTTTCTCTCTAAGAAAAATGTAATGTGAATGGCTCAGAAATGGTAGGACATTCCGTCTCTGGACTGCAGTGCTGCATTCATAACGTTCTATCAATAACCATTTGCCTTAGGGAATGTGCATGTCCAGGGCACAGGTTGCCTGGTTTCATATGCTTCATCGGGAGTTGGGGAGAATTCTGAGGATTTTTAGAATCAGAGGGATCTTCAGAGACTGTTAGAATTGAATTGTGTAACCACCACCACCACCCCCGTCCCATACCCCAGAATTCATATGTTGAAGTCCTAACCCCTAGAACCTCATAATGTGACCATATCTGAGACAGGATCTTTAAAGAGATGATTAAGTTAAAATGATTAGGGTGAGTCGAAATACAATTTGACTGCTATCCTTATAAGAGGAAATGTGGATGCAGACACACACCAAAGGACAATCATAAAAAGAAGAAGAGGTGACCATCTACAAGCCAAGGAGGGTTTTCTCAGAAGAAACCAACCCTGTGGACACACTGGTCTGGACTTCCAGCTTCCAGAACTGTGAGAAAGTGCATTTCTGTTAAAGCCACTTAGATTGCGATGTTTTGTTGTGGCAGCCCTAGCAAACTAATACAGAGACCATCTTTGAGTTTCTCATTTAGAAAAGGTTTCACATGCAGAGCACACCTTTTGGATGGAAAAATTCTACTTACATTGATTGTTTCTAACTAAACTGACAATATAATAATACCCCATTTAAGAAATATATTTATTTATCTCTCCATCCACTTATCTACCTACCCATCTGCTTCATTCCAAACTGGTCTCAAGGTCATGCTCTAGTCACCATCATCAGTCAGACTTACCAACCTTGCCTCCTGGAGCACGGACAGAGTTAAAGGACCCCGACCCACCCTTCCATTCTGAGCTTGCTAACTCCATTTAAAAAAAAAAAAAACAACACTTTCTCTTGGGGAAGATGAACAAAATTCTGGAGGTAGATGGTAATAATGGTTACACAACAATGTAAATAAAATTAATGCCACAGAACTGTACATTTAAAAATCGTTAAAATGGTAAATTGTGTGCTATATATATTTTACCATGACAAAAAGAAAGTTTTTTAAAAAGCATATGTAAACATTCATTGAGAATTGATTGTGAAGAAACGAATTACTCATCAAGTAGAACATCGTCCAGAAAACCAGGGATTTCAGTGCAAATACAGAAAGCACCATGCACGTGTAAGTAATTCTTGAGGCACCACTGCTGCACCACTGTCACCAATTACAATTTTGTGATAGCTTGTTAAATGTCAGGCCTTGTGCTAAGTGCTATTCACCACCATTCACCGCAGGGTTGGTTTTCATGCTACCTTTAATTTAGGGTGATTAAGAACCATGCCTAAGGTCATGCCCAAGGTCCAGAGGCCTTTAAGTAACTAACTGATGGCAGTTCATTGGCCTCTCAGACATCCAGCTCAGCCGTTGACACTGAGACTATCCCACTTTAACAGAAGACGACACTATGTTTAATAGGCCGGAAAATGTATAATTCTACAGAAAATTTCAAAGATATTTAAGCATGTCTTTAAGTTTTAATGTTTTTAAAAACATGTTTCCAATTAAATATATCCTGGTCTGATTGCAGATATCCACCCCTTCCCATCTTCAGCAATGCCTGTGGATGTGGATGGAGTTAGCAGAGTTCACCAAAAAATGGAGTAAAAAAAAAAAAAAAAAAAAAGGAGGAGACTTGGGATTTTGTCCTAGTTCTTCAGTTTAATAAATGTGAGACTGTTAGCAAGTCGAGAGAGCTTTTAGACTTGGATCTCTGAGGTCTCTGGAGCCCTATAAATCCACCAACCCACAGAATGAAGAGGGGATTTCAATTCACCCCCATGCCTGTGACAGCGTGGAGTTGCTGCAGAAGCATCATTACCTCTCGCACGTGCAGGCCCTCAAACTGAAGCACCGGCCCCCTCCAGCACCACCACTGCACGCCAAGCACCTTGCGCCAAGCATTGCTGATGACATCACTCACCGCAGAGCAGGCATGTCTAAACAAGTATCTTACTGGCAATACTTTCTGCTGCTATACTCGGAATATTTCTCCAGCTTCTTTGGACAAAGTGATTCGATCTTATTACATGAAAAGGAAGAGGCAGGGCAGTGACACAGGAAAGAGCTCTGCCCTTGAACTTGCATTTTTGTTGGAAACTCCAGCAGCCAAGAGCCTAATGAGCCAAGTCACTCCAGCAGATGGTCCCTCCTTCAGATGCCCAGTGCTGATCACCCCTCATGCTCAGCACCCCCTCCAGGTAGAACAGGTATCTATGCAGGTGCGTGCCTCCTGTTCAATCACATGGGGGAGGCATGATGTCTAATTAAGCAGCACCCAGACTGTTCACTGAATGAAGGCTTGATTCACAGGGAAGAGTCTGTTACCAAGCTTATATTTCACATTTGTGTTAAATGAATTACTAATAACTATTTAGTAAAAGTGAAAGGGCACGTCTTCCAACCTAAAACAAAAACAGCGATATCTAAAAGGATGTTTTCAGTCCATTAGACACCATTATTTGTTATCATACGACTGAAGTGAACCAGCTCACACTGCTTTGAAAATAAGATAAGCACATACTTCAGAGACCCCACCAGCTCTCCATATAGAGATTTCAGAGTGAGGCTGTCTGTCCTGGTCTCTGGATGACATGGTCCCAGAGAAACCTGGTGAGAAGAGCCCAGCAACCAGTGACAAGACAAAGAGAACACACATGCTCCTTCTGTACTCTGCACCTGGGACCCTGTCCTGAAAATGTCCTTTGTGTCACCTGTCATGATGCAACTGGTCACAAGGGACTCAGGGTTTCCCCCTTACTTCCAGCCTCAACATCACCACCCCACATTGGCCTTCAAAGGCTGATGACCACGGGCACGTGGGTGGCTCTGTTGGTTGAGCGTCCAACTTTTAATTTCGGCTCAGGTCATTATCTCAGCATTGTTAGATCAAGTTGGGCTCCCTGCTAAACAAGCGGGAATCTGCTTCTTTCTCTTTCTCTGTCCCTCTCCCCTGCCCTCCACTAGCATGCACTCAAGCTCTCTCACTCTATAAAATTAATAAATTTTCACAAAAAAGTTTTACAAAGGCTGATTACCCTGTATTAGCTGCTGCCATACAGGATGAAATTCACATTCCAGCGTAGTAGCCAGGCTCTGCCCAGGGTTGGCTGTCACCCCTCCCACCTCCTATTCCTGCCACTTGGGATGTCAGGATCAGACCTTTCTGATGGTTTCCTTTGCCCTGCCTCATTACTCCACCTGGCTAACTGCTTCCTGCATTTCAAGAATTGACAGCCCCTTGCCCTAGATAGGACAGGCAGGTGCCACTGCTTCGAGCTTGCTGGCTTCATCCATGCTTCACAGACAGACTTCAGGTTCCCTGAGAACAGGAGCTTTATTCCCTCAAGACCAGCACAGAGCCTAGTGCACACATGGTCCAGGGTGATGGGTGCTTATTTTGCAAGGATCTCATATATCACAAGCTTCCAAATAGACCTAGAGCTCCATGCTGGGCTCTTGGGGTCTAGAACCTCTTCTTGCCAGATGTTCCCTCACCCAATGCTGAGGCAAGTAGTACTGTCAAGGGGGCTAGGGCTTCTCCGTGTTTCAGAAACCCAGTCCCTCTTTGGTGCACGTGCATTTCACTTAGTAGCAATGTAAAACAATTTCTTCACAGCCTCTAATCTAGCTGCTTATTTATTAACAAAGGGTGAATAATATCTGAATTAACTTAGGCAAAGCATTTTAACCTAAATTAATGTAATAATTACTCTAACCCTTTTGTTTTGCATTTTTAATTCAAGTTATATTTACCACATGACTTCTCAGTGCTGTGGGAATACAAGGGAGGGTAGATAGCCCAATACTGCACAAGCAAATAAACAAATGAATGACTAAATTTACTTATTCACTGCAAAGATTATATTGCCAAATCAATATTTTCAAATAGTTAACCTGAAATGGGAAAGAACTAGTCTGTCTTGTCCACCAACGTGTCCCCTGGCACATAGTCAGTACTCAATCAATCAAAAAAATAAAAACCTGAATGAAATTGTTAGGCACTCTGGTACTGGTAGCAGGAGACATCAAACATAAAAGGAGATTTAATCGAAGTAATCTTTTTTCTAAGCACTTTCAAAGATTCAGTGTTACACTCGGAGTTTATGCCCTGATACAAACAATCACAAAACACATTTAAATAACTAGTCTATAGTTGCAATAGATGTGACTATTATCCAACGTGTCCTAAGTGCTTAAGTAGGTTGGTGCTACAGCCCATGACAAAGCACCGGATGGTAGGTAGTTCAGCTCATGACAGCTTTTGTGAGTGCCACACTCCGTCCTAATGCCCTTGTCATCTCCAGGGAAACAAAGCTAACCAGGACCATGGAGGGGCATGAGGGCCTCAGCCAGGCTTACAGGAGGCTTCTGGAAGCTCAAAGCCTTTGACAGCTCATAGAAACACTGATCAAAGGGTTTCTAATTTGCTGCCTTCTTTTTCTGCTTGCAAATTTTCCTGTTCTAAGTACAAGGATCAGGTGGACCTCTCTTTGTTTGAAAGTAGAAAGCCAGCCTTGTCCTCATTGACTCTGACTTGAAAATGGAGGAGCACTCCTTCCCTTCCTTTCCCTGCCTTTTCATCCTTTGTTCCCTCACCTCCTTGCTGTTTCATACTCAAAAAGCCTCCAAGCGTTAGTTTAGATGGTGGCAAAATTCAAAGGCCCAGAGTGCTGGGTTTGAGCCCAAATTCTCAAAATCAAAAGCCTTTCTTTCCCTCATAGCTAAATGCTTCATGCTGCCTTCATGGGCTGTGATTGCCAGCAGAGCTCCACTTTTTCTTTTATCAAATGTGTTAAGAGTATCTAAGGATAGGCTATGCATCCAGACAGCAAGCAACAGGAGTTGTTTTATAGAAAACCAACTTCAAAACCTAAATGACAGCTGTATTTTAAAATAGCCTTCTTCTTCTTTATTTTTTTCATCAGATTAGGGCTTTATTTTTTTTATGATTATTATATTATGTTAGTCACCATACAGTACATCCCCAGATTCCGATGCAAAGTTCGATGCTTCATTAGTTGCGTATAACACCCAGTGCACCATGCAATACGTGCCCTCCTTACTACCCATCACCAGTCTATCCCATTTCCCCACCCCCCTCCCCTCTGAAGTCCTTAGTTTGTTTCCCAGAATCTATAGTCTCTCATGTTTCATTCCCCCTTCTGATTACCCCCCCTTTCTTTATCCCTTTCTTCCCCTACCAATCATCCTAGTTCTTATGTTCCATAGATGAGAGAAATCATATGATAATTGTCTTTCTCTGCTTAAAATAGCCTTCTTAAAAGAATCTGCACCTAATCTAATAAGGTGCCACTGTATGAAACACGTCTACAGCAATGCTGCTGAGCTAGTGTGCAATACCAGGTTCCAAGTCAGCCAGTCTGTCTCACAGCCACGAACCTCTTTGTCCCTCAGGTGGGCATGATGGAGTGAGCAAGGACAGGGCTGTGGGTATAGACCCATCAAGTTTTGGGGATCACTAGACAGATATCCTAACTGTAGATAAAGTGCTCTCCCCTCACCAGGCAGCACAGAAAGAACTAGAGACATCTATAATGAAGTGGCCTCTGAGGGCAGGTCCCAGTGGTAGGAGAAAGTCAGACTGCTAGTGTTAGAATAAAATCAGGATGGAAAACTTAAAAAAGAAGAGGCCAGTAAAGGAGTTCTTGCATTATCCCAGGGAATGACTCTGAGACCAAAATGGCAGCAGGACTGTGAATGCTAACCCACAACCAGACTAGCTCAGTCCTCAGCTTCAAAAGGAAGATTGTCCAGCATTAAGGACTAGGCAACTGGGACCAAACAGCAGGTTTAGGCAAAAAGAAACACTGGGGAACTATTAGAAACACTTGAACAAAGGTACCAGAGACTTAACCAGAAGGTAAAGAATAGTCAAACCAAGATCTAGTAAAGACAAAAAGTCCAGGGAGTTGAGACTGGTCTTGGGGGGCCTCTTTTCCCTCACAGGAGTCTACAGTTTCTGAAAGAGGTAGTTGAGAAATTAAGCAGAACTAGAGGAACCAATGTTGGAGTTTAGAACCTGAATTAGTTTCCTATTGCTGCCATAACAAATTACCATAAACTTGGTGGCTTAAAATGACATAAATGTGTTATGTTACAGTTCTGGAGGTCAAAGGTTGGAAATAGGTCTCACTGGGCTAAAAACAAAGTGTTAGCAGGGCTGCATCCCTCCTGAAGGCTCCAGGAGAGAATCCACTGCCTTGCTTTTTCCAGCTTCTAGAGGCTGCCCATATTCCTGCCTCATGGCTTCCATCCATTTTCAAAGTAAGCAGCAGGGAAACCAAGTCTTTCTCACATTGCATCACTGTGTACTCTTTCTCTTCCTTCCCTCTTTCACTTATAATACTTCAATAATTCAGGATAATTAGGAATAATCTACCTCAAGGACAGCTAATTAACCACCTTAATTATATTTCCCTTTGTCATGTAACATTACCTATTCTCAGGTTCAGGGAATTAAAACACTGCCATTTTTGAAGGGTTATTATTCTGCCTCCCATTGAACTCACCAAAAGAAGGGCCTGATAAACACCTATGTCTTTTTAGTGGGCCATGAACAGAACCACAAAGAAAGAATGAACTAGAAGAGTGAGACTTTGTAGAAACTGCCACCCAGCTTAAACCCAGACTATCTCAACCCCTAAAATTGGATTAAAGCAATTCTGGATTTCTAGAATCTCCAGATACTGAACAAAACAAAGTAAAGTCCTTTCTTAATGAAAAAAGTAATAATAATCCTAGGCTTCAAATTATTATAAAAAACAAATTTCTGGAGCACCTGGGTGGCTCAGTTGGTTAAGCATCCAACTCCTGGTTTTGGCTCAGGTCATGACCTCATGGATCATGGGATTGAGCCCTGCATGAGCTCTATGCTCAGTGGGGAATCTGCTTGAAGATTATTCTCTCCCTCTGCCCCCTACCCCACTTGTGCTCTCCCACACACTCTCTCTCTCTCAAATGATCTTAAAAAGAACAACAACAAATTTCCAAGTACAATTTCATACACGTACTCAAAGATAAGCAGGCACAAGAGGAGATAAGACATCATCCAAAAAGAACCAACAGAAACAAGAATAGGAATAGGCTCACATGGACTTTAAGTTACCATGCTTGCCATGATCAGGAAGCTAAAGACATTTTGGAAGAGCTAGAGACCTTAAAATGTAACCTAAGAGATTTGAAAACAACAACAAAAACAAAAACAAAGGAAAACAAAACAACAAAAAATTAGACATGAAAAGAAATCACACTGAAGGTTCAATGAATGGTTTAACAGCAGATTTGGTAACCTGAAGAAAAAAATTAGTAAGTTAGAAGAAAGGTCAGAAAAATGTTTAGAATAAAGCACAGGGAGACCAAAAGGCAGGAAACACAGCAGAGGGGGTAAGAGATGGAGAAGATAGAGAGGAAGGGCTAGCATATATGTTCTGGAGCCCCAGATAAAGAAGAGAAAGAATTATGCTGGAGCAATATTTGAAGATGTCATAGCTGAGAATTTAGTAAATCTGTATAAAAAGAACCTACCCACAGATCCCAAAATCTGAAATAGGATAAACAGATACATAAGCACATGACATGAAAATTATGAAAACCAAAGAAAGTAAAATCTTAAAAGGAAATTGAGAGCATTTGATTCTGGGAGAACAGAACTAAATACTAAAAACAAAAAACTTCTCCAAAGAGAAGGAAAAATGGCCCTGATGAAAGGGAAAGAAGCAGAAAAAAATAAAGGGCAACAAAAATGGCCAATATGAGGGTAAATAAGAAGGCTTGTTAACTATATTAAATAATGATGATGTCTTAGGGGGTTCATAAACAGCTATAACTATAACACATGACTACAAGAGGGTATTAGGTTAGGAGGGAATAAAAAGAAGTTTAAAAAAGAAGTCCTTGGATTGTCCAGGAAAATAATTATAAATCAATGCATATTAGATACTGATAAGTCAAAGATGCATGTTGTAATCTCTAATATAACAACTACAAGGACAGTAAAGGAGTGTGTAACTGCCAAACTGAGTGAAGAAAGAATAATAAATCTCTTGATCTAAAAGAACGCCAAAAAATATAAAAGAAAAGAAGGCAAATGTGGAGCGAAAAAGGAAAACAAACCAGGCAGAACAAACAAAAATGAAAGAAGAATAGCTTCATACTCAAATATACCAATATTAACATTAAAAGTAAATCAAGTAAAATCATTTAGTGACAATAAAATGATTGTCAGACATAATTAAAAAAACAAAACTCAACAATATGATGTTTACAAGAAATAGACCTAAAAACATACAGATACCAGAGAACAATGTGAAGACAAAAAGGGCTTCTCTTAGAAAGATTAACAAAAAGAAAGCTAGTATACCTGTATTAATATTAGCCAAAGTACTTTTAAATCAAAAAGCATTTCTGTATATAAAAAGGGTCAATATGAAATATCAACAAGTTTGATTCAATAGGAAAATAAATCAACATCATAAAGGCCATATACAAAAGACCTACAGCTAATATCATCCTCAATGGGGAAAAACTGAGAGCCTTTCCTCCATGGTCAGGAACACGACAGGGATGTCCACTCTCACCATTGTTGTTTAACATTGTACTGGAAGTCTCAGCCTCAGCAATCAAACAAACAGAAATAAAAGGCAACCAAATCTGCAAGGAAGAAGTCAAACTTTCACTATTTGCAGACGACAAGATACTCTATGTAGAAAACCTGAATGATTCCACCAAAAAATTGCCAGAATCAATTCATGAATTCAGCAAAGTCAGAGGATATAAGATCAGCATACAGAAGTCTGTTGCATTTATATACACCAATAATGAAGCAGCAGAAAAAGAAATCAAAGAAGTGATCGCATTTGCAATTGTACCAAAAACAATAAGGTACATATGAATAAACCTAACTAAAAAGGTAGAAGATCTGTACCTCTGAAAACTATAGAACACTTACAAAAGAAACTGAAGAGGACACAAAAAAATGGAAAAACATTCCATGCTCATGGATTGGAAGAAAAAACATCATTAAAATGCCTATACTACCCAAAGCAATCTACACATTTAATGCAATCCCTATCAAAACACCACCAGCATGTTTCACAGAGCTGGAAAAAATAATCCTAATATTTGTATGGTCTCACAAAAAACCCTGAATAGCCAAAGTGATATTGAAAAAGAAAAACAAAGCTGGAGTCATCACAATTCTGGATTTCAAGCTGTATTACAAAGCTGTAATCATCAAGACAGTATGGTAGTGACACAAAAATAGACACATAGATCAATGGAACAGAATAGAAAACCCATAACTGGACACACAACTCTATGGTCAACTAATGTTTGACAAAGCAGGAAAGAATATCCAGTGGAAAAAAAGACAGTTTCTTCAACAAATAGTGTTGGGAAAACATGCAAAAGAATGGAATTGGACCACTTTCTTACACCATATGCAAAAATAAATTCAAAATGGATGAAAGACCTAAATGTGAGACAGGAAACCATCAAAACCCTAGAGGGGAACACAGGCAGAAACCTCTTTGACCTCAGCCATAGCAACTTCTTATTAGATACATTGCCAGAGTCAAGGGAAACAAAAGCAAAATGAACTATTGGGACTTCATCAAGGTAGAAAGCTTCTGCACAGAAAAGGAAATAATCAACAAAACTAAAAGGCACCCTACAGAATGGGAGAAGATATTTACAGACAAATCAGATAGATAAAGGATTAGTATTCAAAATCTATAAAGAACATATCAAATTTAACACCCCAAAAAATGAATAATCCAGTTAAGAAATGGGCAGAAGACATGAATAGACGCTTTTCCAAAGAAGACATTGATATGGCTAACAGACATAGGAAAGGTGTTCAACATCACTCATCATCAGGGAAATACAAATCAAAACCAGGATGAGATACCACCTCACACCTGTCGGAATAGCTAAAATTAACACAAGAAACAACAGTGGTTGGCAAGGATGTGGAGAAACAGGAACTCTCTTACACTGTTGATGGGAAGGTAAACTAGTGCAGCCACTCTGGAAAACAGTGTGAAGTTTCCTCAAAACATTAAAAATAGAGCTACCCTACAACCCAGCAATTGCACTACTAGGTATCTCCCCAAAGGATACAAACATACAGATTCAAAGGGGTATGTCACCTTTATGTTTACAGCAGCATTATCTACAATAGCCAAACGATGGAGAGAGTCCAAATTTCCATCAACTGATGAATGGATAAATAAGAATACACACACACACACACACACACACACACACACACACACACTGGAATAATACTAAGCCATCAAAAAGAGTGAAATCTTGCCCTTTGCAATGACATGGATGGAGCTAGAGTGTATTATGCTAAGTACATAAGTGAAATAAGTTGGTCAGAGAAAGACAAATACCATATGATTTCACTCATATGTGGAATTTAAGAAACAAAACAGATGAACATGTGGGAAGGGGGAGAAAGGGAGCAAAGGAAATAAACCATAAGAGACTCTTAACAATAGAGAACAAACTAAAGGCTAATGGAGGGAAGAAGGGGATGGGATAGATGGGTGAAGGGTATTAAGGAGGGCACTTTTTGTGATGAGCACTGGGTGTTGTACATAAGTGATAAATCACCGAATTCTACTCCAGAAACCAATATTGCACTGTAAGTTACCTAAGTAAAATTTAAATTAAAAATAAAGTAAAGGAAAATAAAAATAATTCTAAATTTACATACTTCTAATAACATAAGTTCAAATTATAGCTTGCAAAAATTAATAGAAACATAAGGGACAGAAAGAAATCCACAGTATTAATCAGGGAATTTTAACATTCCTTTCTTGGTATATGATAGATACCGATATCTATCATAGTCAAGAAAATAGTCAAGAAAACCAAGAAGGGACAGAAAATTTGAACATTATTATTAACAAATTTACCCTAATGGACATATATAAAAACTGCACTCAACAACTACAGGTAGGACACATAGTCTTTTCAAGGGCACTCACAACATTTAAAAAATATTGATCATATTCTGAGCCACAAAGCAAGTAACAAACTTCAAAAACATAATTAATATAGAATTTAGTTAACCAAAATTAAAAATAAGAAGAAAATTCTTTTAAAAAACCCATTTGCTCTGGAATTATGGAATAAAATTCTCAATGGTCAAAGAAAAAACTGACAAGAGAAATTGGAACATATTTCTATGAGAATGATATTAAATATAATATGTATCAAAATTTGTGGGATATTGCTTTTTTTAGGAAAATTAAGAGCCTATTTGCATATATTAAAATATTAAAAGATAAATTTAACAAGGTAGACATCCATTTCAAAACTTAGAAGACAGTAAATGAAATCTAAAAAAAGTTAAAGGAATAGAAAAAAAAATTCCCCCCAAAAATCCAAACATAATAACTAACCCACCCTAGAAAGGCAGAGCTTGAAAAAAATGAGTACAAATGATGAGTAACTGGAATAAAAAAGAGGACATCACTACAGATCTTACCTATACTAAAAAGTTAAAAGTATTATATGAATAATACTATGCCAATAAATTTGAAAATTTAAGTGAAAAGGACAGATTAATAGAAAAATACAAATTACTAAAATTTATAGTAGAAAAAAACACATTATAGTTATTTAACATTAAATAATTTGAAAGATCATTTAAATCTTTCCACAAAGAAAATTTTGAGTTCAGATGGTTTTACCAATGAATTTTACTAAATATATCAGGAAGAAATAACACTCATAAAACTCTTCTAGTGATGAGAACGTTTTCCAACCTATTTTATGAAGACAATATGATCTTGATACCAAAACCTAAAGACACATTATAAAAATTCTTATAATTATATAAATTATTATATTATAAATTATATAAATAATTTTATAAAATTATAAGCCTATCTTACTTATGAAAATATTCTTAATAAAAATTAGCAAACTAAGCTATATATTAAAAGATAATACAGTAGGAAGTGGATAGAGTCCAAGAATTCAAAGTTGATAATAGTATTAAAAAAAATCAGTGTAATCAGCCACATTAGCCCAAAGAAAAAATAAATCATTTGATCACTTCAACTGAAGCCCCATTTGATACAATTCAACATCTGTTCATATAATGCTTCCTTGCTAGGGGAGAAGAAAAAAGAAAAAAAAAAAGGGATCATCCTTAGTCTGCAAAATGTACTCAGCTACAGCCTAATGAAATATTGCATATAATGGTAAAATGTTCAAATTTTTCCCTTTAAGATTGGTATCAGGGTGGTGTCTGGGTGGCTTAGTCAGTTAAGCATCCAACTTGATTTCAGCTCAGGTCATGATCTCAGGGTCATGAGATGAGCCCTACCTCAGGCTCCATGCTGGGTGTGGAGCCTGCTTAAGATTATCTCTCCCTCTGCCTTCCCCTCACTAAAAAAAAAGATTGGTATCCGGGACAGAATATCTGATATCACCATTTCTATTGAAGACTGAATTGGAGGTCCTTGCCATTGCAACTGGGTAAAAAAAGAACGAAAATGTAGAAATAATTCCATCATCATTTGCAAACAAAATGATTATATGTGTAGAAAATCTAAACTGATCTTCAGAAAACTTGTTAGAATTAATAAGTGGGTTTAGATTTGTGGATACAAGATCATCCACTATAGTTCTCCAGACTGCATATGCAAACATACATTTATGTGTGTGTATTTATTGCATTTACTACTTTGAAAATGCACATACATATTGTATTTATATACACTTTTGTAGCAAGCTTACAAACTCATTTTATAGGAATAAATCTAACAACAATGTGCAAGTTCTTTATGTTGAAATTAGAGTATTATTAAGAGAAATTAAAGGAGATACAATTAGGAAGGGATATATATAAATTAGAGGACTCAAATTCTAACTATCAACTATTTTCTCCCCAATTTATGTATATATTCAATGTAATCACAATAAAAATCCCAACATCTTCGGGACCTGGAGTTGGGAACAAGTTCAGACCAAAAAATGGAAAGGTAAATGCCCATGAATAGCAGATACTCTTAAAAAGAAGAACAAAGTGAGAGGAAGATCTCTACCATATATTAAGACTTAATCAGAAAGCCAGAGTAGTTAAAACTGTAGTACTGGTGTAAGGTTAGAGAAATAGAATGGAATAAGAGTCCTCCAAACAGAGCTGTGAATACATATGGCCGTCTGATTTATGATAAGGTGGCATTACTCTGCGAAAAGGATATCTTTTCAATAAATGATTTTGGGATAATTGGGCATCCATATGGGAAAAGGAAATGAAACTTGATCCTACCTCTCATCCGCAAAAATAAATTCTAGGTGGATTGTGGCCCTAATTGTGAAAGGTAAAACAACAAAGTTTTTAGAAAATTATAGAATATCTTCATGATACCAGAATAATGGAAAATTTATTAAACAGACCTCCAGAAGAATTAGTCATGAAGAAAAAGATCAATAAATTGCCTTAGGAAATATTAATAACTTACCTTCATCCAAAGACACCATAAAAATGGAGAGGCAAGCCATACAATGGAAGAAAATATTTGCACAGGACCTTGATAAGACAGTATATAAAGAACTCCTAGGAAATAATTACAAAAAGACAGCTAACCTAGTTGAAAATTTGAGGACTTGAATAGGGATGTTACAAAAGACAGTATCTATGTGAGATAAAAATTAAAAGGTGTTCAATATCCTTGGTAAATATAAAAATACAAATTAAACCACAATGAGATACCTCTACATACCCATCAGATGACCACAATAAAAAAAATGTACTGAGTACTAATGAAGAACTGGTGCAAGGTGAACTCTCACACACTGCTATTGAGTTCAACCTCTTTGGATGACTAGCACTATCCATTGAAATTAAAAAGGTGTGGAAGTAGAAAGGCCTCTCTCCTTATCAATTCCAGGGACCATCATGGGAATTAGTGTTTCTGGTCCCTTCACCTTTAGGCTATGGTGGACTGGAAAGTCCTGGTTCCTGGAGGAAGAAATGGAGGTGGAGTGAAATTTTCCACCAGGAATCCATTGCATTACCTAAAGCTATGGCTGCTACCTCTCACAGGCTCCTCATCCCAGAGCACCAACAGGAAAAGAATGTTCCTAAAGATCACAAGTAGAGAGGGATGCCGCTACATCACTGGGACAGGGAGAAGCTTGTCTGAAATTTAGAGACTTTGCTAGGCCATCCCTGGTGCTGCCATAACTGGTGACAAAGAATGTGCAATTGTGGCAACCATTGCCAAGAAGGGCACAGTGACCAAGAGCTAATTGGGAACGAAAGTCTGGGTCACCCCACCAAGCAGACCTAGACCAGCAGATGAGTGGGCTGAGGTGAAGGGAATCTGAAATAGGTGGCAGAGGAGAGTGATCATGTATATTAATTATGGCCTCGGGACCAAAAATTGTCTTATTTTAATTTTTAAAAAGAAATTGTAGTGGCTGCCACTCAGAACTACTGACTGCTTACACTCAAATCCTTTTCTCAGTGTGTTTCAAGACAATAAGATGAACAAAAGGGGTTCAAAAAGAAAGCTCAAGAAGAGAGAAGAAGAGAAAGCATTTGAAATAGACTTCTGTTTCCACACTTCTATTCGTTTTGCATTCCTCATTCCTGTCATACCCTACTTCTAAGTTAATTTTAGAACACATGGCTTCTATCATTTTGGTCCCATGCTTCCCTCAATGGCTCCTGCTCCCTAAGAAATGGGGTATAAATGTCTCTACCTGTCGTTCATTGCTTTGGCAAAATGGCCCCCAACTGACCTGTTCTCCAGAATTTTTGCCGCTGCCAACTTCCATCTATATGCTAATCCACCTGGAGAACTCACTCTTTTCTAAACACATTCAAGACTTTCTTGATACCCTCTCCTTATTCAAACTGTAACCGCTGCCAGGGGAGTTTCTTCCAAGTGTTCCAACGTCCATATATCTCCTTGAGAGAAATAGTGAGTGTGAAACTCTGCCAAGTGCTACTCAAATGGGAAGTCTTTCTATACCAATGAAAGTACAGAGTCAACCAAAGAGTCATCCTTCAAGATTCTTAAATGTCATCTTCTATAGGACATTGTTTTCTTTTATCCTTAACTTCTGAGTTCTCTTCCATCAAACTGCTAGGAGTCTTACTTACACCTGCTTGGATGAAAGCAGTCCACGTACTTGTCTTAACGCTCCCCTGTGACTCAATGCTGTGAAGGCAGGGCCAGCATTGATGGGCATTCTCCTTGCAGAACTAAGTGCCTTGTTCAGGAGAAGAGGCTGAGCATGCATATAACTGAGGGAATTGAGAGACAAGTAGGATATTTATGGGAAAAGCACCCTCCACAAAGAGGGAGATTTTAAAATGTAAAGTTCAAGACTATGGCTAACTGGTAAAGATTTAGTAAGAGATTGGGCTTAATCTATAGTCAGAAATAACACAAAACAGACAAAATATATAGAACAAACACATTCAAGACACTGAACATTTGGACAGTAACACCTGAGAGGGAAAACAAAAGATGTGAGCCCTACGTTCACCCCAGATTATTACTTTGAAAGATTCTACAGGCCATGACAGAGGGCATGGGAACCCAGATGGTTGATTTCTTCCGTGGAGGAAGTGGACCCAATAGTACAAGAACAAGAGCTAGAGTTTTCAGTATAGAGTACCTGAGAGGACAGGAGTGCACAGAGAACCCTGGGAGTATCCAGTAAAGATGACAGAAACATGCATGTGAAAGAGCTACGACAGATGGGAAAGAACAATCTCAGGACTGGAGGGAGCTGTGTTCTGGGCTCACACACATCCTGCAACCGTGCCTGTTCTCAGCAGGCAGACTAGAAAACGTCATAATCCACAGGCACTGGTACAGTACTCAGGAATGGAGAATAATTAGCTCTAGATGAGGACTGCTTCGATTACACCTAACGAAAAGAGGCAGCACCCCGTAATGTAAAATCCAAACATCTGGCAGGAAAATAAGAACTGTCGTGAGAAAAATTAACAAATTGGTTGAAACAGATTCAAAGGAGACACAGATGTTAGAATTAGCAGGAAAAGACATTAAAACAGTAATTTTAACTAGATTTCCTATGATCAAAACATAAGTAGGGACAGGAAGTATAAAAAAAAGGCCCAAACTGAACTTCTATATGATACAAAAACCACAATGTCAGAGATGAAAAATAAACCAGATGAGAGAATACCAGATTAGAAATCGCAAAAGAAAAGATAGTGAACTTGAATCTTTTTTTAAGTTTTATTTATTTATTTGAGAGAGAAGGAGAAAGTACACGTGCATACACACAAGTGGGGGGAGGGACAGAGGGAGAGCATCTTCAAGCAGACTTCCCACTGAGCATGAAGCCAGCAAGAGGCTCAATCTCACAAGCCATGAAATCATGACCTGAGCTGAAACCAAGAGTCAGACATTTAACTGACCACGTAGGAGCCCTGAAAAGATAATGAACTTGTAAGGTAGTAATGGAAACCATTCAAACCGAAATACAAAGAGAAAGAAGAATTAAAAAAGAAAAGAACATCAGTGATGTATGGGACAACTTCAAGAGGCATCTTAATACTTAAGTACTTGGAGTCCTCAGAGGAAGAAGAAAATATGAAAAAGAAAAAAAAAAAACTTTAATAGTAACGACCGAAAAGTTTCTACACTTGATGAAAACTATAAACCTGTAGATCCAAGAATTCCAAGGTCCAAAATAACAAAGAAAATTACAATGTCACATCATAATCAATTTGCTCAAAACCAATAATTAAAAAAAAATCTTAAGAGCAGCTGTGTTATAGGGGCCCCTGAGTGGCTCAGTTGGTTAAGTCTCTGGCTCTTTTTTTTTTTTTAAGATTTTATTTATTTATTCAACAGAGATAGAGACAGCCAGCGAGAGAGGGAACACAGCAGGGGGAGTGGGAGAGGAAGAAGCAGGCTCATAGCAGAGGAGCCTGATGTGGGGCTCGATCCCGTAACGACGGGATCACCCCCTGAGCCGAAGGCAGATGCTTAACCGCTGTGCCACCCAGGCGCCCCAAGTCTCTGACTCTTGATTTCAGCTCAGGTCATGATCTTGGGTCCTGGGATCGAGCCCCACGTCGGGCTCCATGCTCAGCACAGAGTCTGTTTTGGATTCCCTCCCTCTGCCCTTTTCCCTGCTCTTTCTTTCTCTCACTCTAAAATAAATAAATAAATCTTAAAAAAAAGAAAAAAAAGCAGCTGTTATATACAAAGATACAAAAATAAGGATAGCAGACTTCTCATTGGAAATAATGTATGCAAAAAGACAAGTGAGCAACATTTTCAAAGCACTGAAAGAGAAGATATTGTCAACCTAGAATCTATATGCAATATAGATATATTTCAAAAAGAAAAGCAAAATAAAGATGTTTTCATATACACAAAAGCTGAAAAAAAAATCATCACCAACAGAACCATACTACCAGGAAATATTAAAGTCCTTTGGGCAGTAGGAAAATGGTATCATTTGGAAATCTAGACAAAATAATGAGGAGCACAGAAAATGTTAACTACATGGTGAGTATATAAGTGTATGTTATATATAGGATTTTTTTCTTATTATATGAATCTCTNCTTTTTTATATATATATATATATATATATATATATATATATATACAAAAAATAACAAGGTATTGTGGTATTTAACACACATGTAAAATAGTACAAAGGCTGCAAGGCTGCCAGAAAAGAAATGGAAGAATATCACAGCAAAGTTCTTTTATTATATGTGAAGCAGAATAATATCACTTGAAATAGACTAAAGATGTATCCTATAAACCCTGAAGTAACTACAAAAATAGAAAAACAATGAGTTGTAGCTAATTAGACAAAGAAAAGAAAAATAAAGAGAACAAAGATGAGAAAGCAAATATCAAGATTACAGACTTAAACTTAACCATGTCAGTAATCACATTAAATGCAAAACCTTTAAACATCCCAATTAAAAGGCAGAGATTATAAAAAAGGATTTTAAAAAAGGGAAGACCCAACTCCATGTTGCTTATAAAAAATGGACTTCAAAAACAAAGTCACACAGATTAAAAATAAAAGGTGGGCATGTTAAAACTACTCAAAGAAGAGCTGGAGCAGACAGAGTAAATTTTAGCTCAAAGAATATTGCCAGGGATGAGGAAGTTAATTTCATAGTGAAAGAAGAGTCAAAATGCCCCCAAACAATGAAGCTTCAAAATAAATGAAGCAAAATTTATAGATCTGCAAAGAGAAATAGACAAATCCACAATTATACTCAGAGGTTTCAATAGCCCTTTTCAATAATTTATAGAACAAATAGGCACAAAGTTAGCAAGGACACAGAAGACTTGAACAATACCATCAACCAGAATGACCTGCTTGACATTTATAGAACATTCTACCAAACAAAAGCAAAATTCACACTATTCTCAAAAGAGCACATAAAGAGGGACCATATTCTAGGTAATAAAATAAGTATGAATAAATTTAACATAGTTCAAGTCATACAAAATCTGCTGCTCTCTGACCACTATGGAATTAAGTTAGAAATCAATAACAAAGATCTCTGGAAAATGCCCAAATATTTGGAAACAAAATAACACACTTCTAAATAACCTATGAGTCAAAAAGAATTCATAAAGGAAATCAGAAAGTGTCTTGTACTGAATGAAAATGAGAACACAAATATGGAGGATTCCATTAAAGCAGAACATAGGGGGAAATTTATAGCACTACATTCATGCATTAGAAATGAAGAATGGTCCCAAGTCAAGGACCTCAGATTTAACCTTAAGAAATTAGAAAAGAAGGAGTAAACTAAATTCAAAGTGAGCAAAACAAGATGATGAAGATCAAATTGGAAATCAATGACACAGAAAACAGAAAAATAATAGAGAAAGTCATGGAAATCAAAAGACTTCTCTTTGAGAACATCAATAAAACTGATAAACCTCTAGCCAGACAAAGGAAAGAGAGAGAGAGAGAAGAAAGAGAGAGAAAGAAGGCTCTAATTACCAATATTAGGACTGAGTATGAACAAACACTGCCTATAAATTCAACGAATTGGATGAAAAAAGAAAAGCTCCTTAAAAGACACAGCTACCAATGCTTACTGAAGAAAAAAGATAACCTGATCAGCCATATATCTACTAAGAAACTGAGTTTGATATGATCCTATATATAGAAAGTCTCAAGGAATTCTGAAGAAAGACACTATAGCTAATAAATTCAGCAAAGTTGCAGGGTACACGATCAACACAGAAAAATCAGCTGTTTCTATCCATTAAAAACAAACATTCTGGAAAGGAAATTAATAAAGCTATTCTGTTTATAATAGTATCTGGAAAGATAAAATATCTGGTAATAAATTTAACAAAGGAGGTGAAACACTTGTATCTGAAAACTATAAAATATGGCTGAAAGAGATGAACTAAATAAATGTAAAGACATCTTCTGTTCATGAATTCACAGACTTAATATTGTTAAGACATCAGAACCACCCAAGGTTATCTGCAGATACAATTCAAGCTCTGTCAAAATCACAACAGCCTTTTTTGCACAAATGGAAGACATTCCTCAAATTCATGAAACAGAAGTTGGAAGACTTGTATGTCCTAATTTCAAAACTTATCACAAAGCTACAGTAATCAAAACAGTCTAGTACTCGCATAAAGATGGGCATATAGACCAACAGAATAGAAAGCCCAGAAATAAACTCACACATAAAGTCAAATGATTTTTTTTCTCACACTAATTTTCCTCAACTTTTTATTTTTTTTAATGGGTCTTACAGAGAAGCTAAACACAACTGCTTAATAAATTGCCTGTCTTTTAGGAGCTATGCTGTCATGTGACTTCTCCAAGGCTATTTTCACTTTAGCAAAAGAGACACTTTGCCACTTCCTTCCTGTCGTCCTTTGTTCCTTCCTTCCTTCCTTTCTCATTCAACAAATATTTATTCAGCACCTACTAATTATCAGGCATTATTCTAGACATTGAGAATAAAGACATAGAGAATATAAAAAAAATTCTTGTTCTCATGGAGCTTATATTTGAGTGGGAGAAGACAGACAATAAAAAAATTGAGTGCAATATATGGTATGTTGTTTGAGAAGAATTATTATGCGGAAAAAATAAGGCAGAAAATGGCCAGTAAGGCAAAGCCTGGCCAAGGAAAAGGAGTAAAGTCTGCTTTTCATGAGGAAGTCACAGAAATAATCATGGAGAAGACAACATTTAAGCAAAGACCTAAAGAGGGTGAGGTCAGCCATGCAGATGGCTGGGAAATGAGCACTGCAGACAGAATTAGCAAGTACAAAGCCTCTGAGACAGAATGATGCTGGCTTCTGGGGAAAGAGCAAGAAGGCCAATGTGCACTGGTGAGAAGTGAGCAAGGAAGACAGTAGTAAGAGATTATGTCAGAGATAATAGGGTAATATCATACAGAGCTGGTGAGCCATTATAGATTTTGACTCTGAGTGCGATAGGAAGCCATTGGAGGGCTGCAGAGGAGACTGGGTGGGTAAGGGGCAGAGGCTGGTTGGATTAAGGGAAGGTGGAGGAAGGGTAGAAGCAAGGAGGGTAGTTAGTATGGAGGGTATACAGTAACCTAAGCAAAAGTCAATGGTGGCTTGGTCCAGGGGGTAGAAAAAAAGATTTGCTTACAGTCATGTGTAAAATAGGAAGAAAAGGGGAGTCAGGGCTTTTGGCAGGTATAACCCGAAGGATGAAGTGGCCATTAACTGAAATGTGGAAAACTGTGATGAAATACTTTTTTTGGGGAAAGAAGGAGTTTGATATTACATGGACTGTGTTTGAGATGCCAGTAAAACATCTCCTTTAATGGGATTACTAAGGAAGAGCAGAGAAAGAGAGGACTCATCAAAAGTGAAATGAGGTCAAAAGTGATCACTGTTAAGAGAGAAACTGATTAGGATTAGGTGATCCAGACAGAAGACCATGCAGGTGAAGCCATCAGGTCACTGACATGGAGTGGCCAGCACAAAGGCACCCAGACAGGCCAGGAGCTCTGCATGGCTCCATCGTGCAAGAGGAGTGAATCTCTGGGATTCACACAAGAGCGTTCTAGCGAGGTGCCAGTGGAGGCCTGTGGCTACAGAGATGAAGAAGGCTGGGTAGATTTAGACACATTTGGAGGTAAAAATTAACAATACTTGATTCACCACAATAAACGAACAAACCTAGGATAAAAATACTAAGGTAAAAGCCAGAAATGGTTATGGTGCCAGAATTATGCAAAAAGCAAAAATAGGAGATGAAATTAATTCTTGATAATTCTAATGAATGTTTCTTTCAAATCCAGGGACATGGTGCAGTATTTTAAATGGCATGTGTAATGCCAGAACACCTAAATAGAAAGGGCAGCTTTTAGAAATTATTACATGTATGTATGTATGTATGTATGTATACATTAGGGCATGAGAAGTATCAGGAAGGATACACTACCAAATATTTAGAGTAGTGAGCGCTGGATGGTGGAATTTCTGGGGACTTTTTTTTCTTTCTGTTTACTAAGTTTTAATTATCATGTTTTCTTTCACAACTTAAAAACAGGGTATTAGTTTTGTCCCTCTAGAACGAAAATGAAAGAGGCAACAGTCGATGGGTGACTTACAGTTGATCAAATTCTTACTAGATACCTGGCTCCATTTTTAGGCTCTGAGATGTCAGAAGCTATTAACATGAAAATTCCAATTTGGGTAAAAACTGAGATTAAAAAATTGAAGTCTTTAAAATTCACAAATAAAAAATACAAGTTCTGTTTGCTGTGCAGATTAACCAAAGTGGGATCTAGAATATGATATTTGTCTTTTTAAATACTGTTTGTCAATATTGGGAAGAAACAAGAAAGGGAAAGAATAATCCCCTATTGAAGCACAATGAGATGCAACAATAATTTGGGACCTGGGAAGCCTATCTTTTTTTCTTTGATTTGCATTTGGATTGATGGGAGTCTCTAACCTAGAACAATAAAATTCATCGCTTTATTTTCTTGGTCTCAGTGAAGCCACCCAAAACCCCATGGATTTCTCTTTTGTAAATTATGTTTATTTTTAATACCCTACTCTCATGATTCTTTTATATGCTGAATCTTAACACTTTGCTGATGGCATAAGACCATCTCTGCTCCTGCATTTACTTTTTTATTGAAGTACAATTGACAAACAATATCTTACTAGTTACAGGTGTACATCACAGTGATTTGATATTTTTTTTACATTCTGAAATGATCCCCACTTTATTACAATATTACTGACTGTATTTCCAGTGCTATATATGACATCCAGTGCTATATATGACTTATTTCCAGTGCTATATATGGCATATTTGTTTATAACTGGAAGTGTGTACCTCTTAATCCCCTTTACCTATTCCATCTGCTCCCAACTCCTCCCCACACTGGTAACCAGAAGTCCCTGTGTGAACTGGGATCATGACCTGAGCTGAAGGCAGATGCCTAACCGACTGACCCACCCAGGTGTCCCCCTTGTTGCCCTTTAAACACCATTTTTTTCACTGTGCCCCAGGGCAGCCAAGTCTGTATATGGGCCCCCTCGGTAATATCCCTCCCCACTGCAGCTGCGCCTTGGGAGTGGGGTCCTATTATCACCGTGTCTCCATGTCTCTGGCTCTGCTCTGTGTTCCCTCTATCCCTGTTGCGCACAGCCATTCAATCAGGCCTCAGGTCGTCTTCAGGGAGGAACTGCTCTATATGCAGGTATAGCTTCTCTGTGTCATGGGAGGGGGTGAGTTCAGGTTCTTCCCACAACACTATCTCAGACCAGCTTCCTGCACAGAAATTTATTTTTGTAAGAAAAGAATTGCTTCTCCACCTGTGCTTAGTTCCTCCTCCAGCAAAAGTACCCTGCCCACAGCACGGGCTTTACTTTTAGAAGTCTAAGTTGCTTGCACATGGAATTCTTGAAATAAGCTATTTTCACTGGGACTCGGCATACTTTTAATTCTACATCATTAATTTAACATCTGCTTATTTGTTTGTCTCTTGGGTATTAGCAACTAGTGAGCCCAACTCATCCCAGATGACAGCAGATAGGTTTCTGCTTGTGGCAACTCATTCTCACTGGGTCCCAAGACTCGCTTCCTCCTATGAGCTGGCTCTCCAGTATCCTCTCAAGCACTCTTCTCCCTGCACCTCCATCACTGGCTTCAATTCGCTCTCACTGCCCTTCCAGTCTAAACCTTCTTTTTTTTTTTTTTAAAGATTTTATTTATTTATTTGACAGAGAGACAGCCAGGGAGAGAGGGAACACAGCAGCGTAGTGGGAGAGGAAGAAGCAGGCTCCCAGTGGAGGAGCCCGATGTGGGACTCGATTCTGGAACTCCGGAATCACTCCCGGAGCCGAAGGCAGACTCTTAACAACTGTGCTACCCAGGCGCCCCCCTGTCTAAACCTTCTGACCACCCTAGGCTCTGCGCAGCTCCCACTCACAATTCCTCTGACCCCCAAACCTGGGAACATCTACAGCACACCTGGTCATTTGCAGACCAACCTAGCAACTAAATATAGCACTATCTTTTACTCCATGTGCCAGGAGCCATGTCTTAACTTGTGCCCAAACCAGCACTACAAGGAAAGTATTTTCTTATACACTTGGCACAAATAAAGAAACTGGAACCCAGAGGGCACATAACTTGTTCCAGGCAGAGTTAAGCAAGAAGTCTAAGCTCGCTGAGACATCCATCCTCTTCCTGGCATCCCTTTGTGCCCCCAGGGTCATTGTCTAGCTTGGTGGGGCTGGAGGAAGGGGGCTCCTGCTCAGGGAGAACCACTGTGCTATGTGTGTTGCTCTCACGCATGCTTCTCTTGCTCCTCTGCCTTTGGTGCTGCTATGTCAGCACCTGCTCTCTTTGCACAGCTAAGCAGGTCAGCAGTGGTGGCCCCTGTTGCTTAAAGTGACTTAGAACGATGCTCCAAATCCCATGCTTAACTGGCTAGCAATGCTCATTCTCCTGACCAAATCCCTAATCCTTATGAGGCTTAAAAATCTGAACAAATAAAAGGATCCCCTTTGTTATCCAGTGATATGAAGTCAGACAGCAATTCTCCTCCTGGCCAAACAGCCCTGCCTCCCTTCTCCCTCTCCAGCCTTTGGTGCACTTCCCCCTGGGGGCACTTGGGGCAGCGGTGGTTCTGTCCTCGCAGGACATACTCCTGCTGGACAGAGAGTCCATGGTGGTGCAGTTTACCTAATCCCTGCCAGGGTCACTCTAACATGCTCTTTGGCAACTGTCCTGGTTCATCCAGAAGAAAACAGTGGAAAAGTAAGGAATAAAAGGAACATAGAAAGAGGTGCACTGGCTCTTTGTCTCTAAGGCTCCCACCGCACTGTGACAAGTATCCATCTCCGCCAGGAGGAAAAGCAATTTTGATCATTCCCCTTGTACATTATTGATTATACATTGTACATTGTAGATTATACATGTATAATCCACCTGTGACAAGTGGACTCCAATGTCTACAGAGCCACTCTACCCATGCTGGCCTCTGACAAGATCCACCACTCAGAAGCAAGTTACAACAGAACTTCTGATGATACTCATTTTTAGTCTCATCCTGAAATGTCTCTTTTCTACAAAATATTTTACAAGGTGCCTAAAGTAAGAGTTTAGTAGTAATCTGACTCACAAAAGCAGTCATGGTTTAACCTAATGCATGGAATTTAATTAATAATAAGCATATATTGCAGGGAAGATAGGTGTGCTTGGGCACTGGTTTCAACCAGGGTGCATCAATGAGTTTGGGAACTGATAACCTCACTGGGAGAACAAAAGGCACAGGCAAATCCAAATGGAAATTCCAGGTCTCCCATGTGCCTGCCAGCAAACTGCTGCATCTGGGATTTTGATTCCCACATGTAAAGTAGGGATGATGATGGTCCTGTTGTATGGGGTGAGGATTAACAAGACCCCATAAAGGGTGGCAGTGAAGACGGGCCACTTGTGGAGGGCCCAGCCCAGGCAGGTGCCCAAACTGATAATGTCCAATCATTCTCTGGAGCATAAACCCTCTGGCCACCAGGGCCCTCTGTGCTAAATATCATCTAAGCCCCTCCTCCTCCTGCTAATGAACACATCCCTCATTTCATAGCCGCTTGCTGACAATGCAGTAGAGCCTGGAGTGTCCTCCCAAAACCGATAATCTGCTGCAGGGAATTCTGTCTGCCTGTCCTCTCCCACACAAGGTTAGGACACATACTTGTCTTAACAATGCAGGAGAGTCTGGCCCCATGTCTAATTTAAATCTCCGCCACCCAAGTCTGTCTTCCCCTGTTTTATTCTTGACAAAGCTGGACCTCTCCTGCAGCATCACAAGGCAGATGAGAGCAGGCCTCAGCTGAAAGCCTGAGTCCAGCACTTCTTGCCATGCATCTCCTCTGAGAAGCAGATTTCACATCCCTGTGTCTTGGCTGCCACCTGGGGCTGGCGTGCAGCGCACACAGGTGGGCACTATGGCTGGACACTGTGACAGCAGGGGCACAGCTGTTTAGCACTGCCATCTCACTACCCCACCCCTCTGCCATGTCCTTGCCCTTTTCCATAAAAGGCAGTCACAGAGCAGAGATGGGAGAGTCTCTGAGACCTTAAGATCCAACAACATCCGTTTACAGGTAGAGAACAATCCTGGGCCTGGGAGAGGAGTGACACGGTCAAGGTCCCATGGCCCTGTCACAGCTGGTCTCCCATCTCTCTGCCCAGCCTGAAACTGTTCACCACAAGTCCATTCCATTCCCCTTCGTCTGCTTCTTCAGAAGTGCCCAGGATAGCGTTGTTCCTACGGAGCCATTTGTCAGGGCCAGAAGCAGAATGGTCCATGCTCGAATGATGGTCAGGGTCTAAGCCAAAGTTCCAGAACAGCCTCCCCTACTTTTTATTTTTCACATTATCTCCAAGAAAAACCCCACAAGATCCCAAGTAAACATATGTGATGGTTAATTTTATGTGTCACCTTGACTGGCCAAGGAGTGATGCCCAGATTAAACACTGTTTCTGGGTGTGTCTGTGAGGGCGTTTCCAGATGAGATTAGCACTGGAGTCTGAGGACTCAGTAAAGTACATGGTCCTCCCCAACATGGGTGGGCATCATCCAATCCACTGGGGACCTGAATAGAAGAGAAGATGTAGGAAAGAGAAATCTGCTCTTTTTTCCTGACTCACGGACTGAGTTGGGATATCTTATCTCATCTTCTGCCCTCAGACTGAGATTTACATCATTGGCTCCTCTGGGTCTAAGGCTTTCAGTCTGAGACTGAATTACAGCACCAGCTTTGCTGGTCTCCAGCTTACAGACACCAGACCGTGAGACTTCTCACCTTCCATAATTCCATGAGCCAGTTTCTATAACAAATCTCTCTAGACATACAGATCTCCATAAATACAGATATCTTAATGTTTACATCTATCTAGATATAGACATGTACGGACAGATTTATTATAGATATTGGCATATAGATACTGACACAGAGACAGAGAGAGATCTACCTATCTAACTCTCCTATTGGTTGTTTCTCTGGAGAAGTCTAATACCCGATAATCTTTTAGAGTCTGTTACCCTTTCTGAATACTCCAAGAGATCTAAGTAAGGTCTCTTCCCAAAATAGCCTCAAGGCCCTAATATCAACTGGTATGAAACAGGCAGAGGTTGGAAGAACATAGTTTCTGTAAATGGTCCCACCCTTGGTGATTTCTGCCAAAGACTGCCTCCTGAGTTTCAGCTGACCTACGTGGTAAAAATCATGGCGCTGGGGGCAGACATCTCCCCATGGGAAAACTGCACATGTATCTTTATGTATCTACACACAGACACACACACACACACACAGTCAGTCAATGGGTGTACTGTGTACCTGCAGCTTACCCTTACCTTTTAAACTTTAAAAACAAAGAATATTTGTTATATACTTTAATCTTGGGTTGCAAGATTCCTGGAGGCCTTGCAGGACAGGATGTGGTTATTTGGAATTTTTAAAAACAGGCAGTTACCTGAAAAGAGGCCAGACTCCAGGAACAGGGGAAATTCCCAAGGTTGCCCAAGTTCACACCTGGACGGAAACCCAGGATATCAAGCAAAGGAGGTCTGGGGCATGCTGTGGATGCTATTCCAAAATGCTAGTGTCTCCTAAAAGTGTGTCCACTCTGGGAGGTATGGACTGAAAGAATTTCACAGAGGCAGGGCGGGTGCAGATTGCGAAAGACGAACCAACAGGATGGAGCAGAACAGTTCAGACACGGAACAGCATTTTGTGGCAGGGGGTAGGGGGGCAGGGGGGCTTCATTAGGAGGCCAGTTGACCGTGATTCTCATTAAGAAAAGCTGGTGGGAACAGAGGTCGCCAGTTCAGTGAAGACTAGGTCACAGCACCAGCTGTAAAAGGATTCACCCCAGGAAGCACTGTTTGTAATTAGCCACTACACAGAGCAGAGCCAGACAACACAGGCTCCTCCCATGTGGATCAATTTACTGGCAATGGAAATAAAGCATCCCTGAAATTACATCTATGAGGAATATCACTTGATTCTACTTTATCCAGAGGTTTTCAAAGGTGCATCCTTTGTAGGTGATCTAGGTTTGTGACTTTTTAAAAAAAGAAGTGTCTTAATTAGGAAATTACGGAAATACCAGCTTCTGTCAAGAGAGCAAGAAGAACAGAAAGACTGATTATTATCCCATTCATGACTGAAAACAGACGAAATAATTACAGAAAAAGAAGTATTTACACCCAGGTATAAATTCTGCACTGCATGGCTTCTGAAACTTGAAGGGACTCAAATATGAATCCCCAGGGATCTTATCAAAATGCAGATCCTGTCTCTGTGGGTCTGGGTGGTACCTGGGACCTCTGCATTTCTCACCAGCCCCAGGTGAAAGCAGTGCTGCTGTTATACCCACCAATCCCTAGAGCAAGAACACAAGGGATTATGGGCAAATAGTCAAAGATCCATGATGCAGTATGGGTTTCCAGAACCAAGCACATTCCCTTCCTGGTGATCTCAACCCACCTTTAACTTATCCCCCTGAAACACAAGGTTTATCACCATGGACCACCACCTGTGATACTACAAATCACACAGGCTCCGCCCTCAGATTCAAGGTGCCAAGAGCTAAGGGCTTCTGCCAGTTGCAGAGGGTAATTCTGCAGTGTGCTTGGTATCCACTTATGAGGAGACAGGACAAACACTGGACATAAATTAAGGCTTGCTTCTGGATTGTTTTCCCTTTGAAACTTTGGCTTTTACAACAGTCCTCCAGCTTGAGGTGGAGCATCTCTGAGCCCTGGTGGCCACATGGACCCTCTAATGAAGTTGGCACTGGACTGTGGGCACTGTGTCTGCTGAGCTCAGCACTGCAGTCCAGTCTCCTGGGATGCAGGTGTAGATCTATCTAACAGCTGCTGGCACATTAAGCCAATATCCTCCCTTTCTCTGTGTAATATCTGCCCAGAACTGCAATAGGTGACGAAAGAATTCCCTCCAAAAATCAGAACTTTCCTTTAGAAGCACTGCCCCTGCCTCTGCAGCTGAGTCACTTAGAAGCCCCCCAAAATGTTGGTCCTGCTGTACTTGTTCCCATGTTCTTCTTATAGCAGGGAGGCTCAGGTTAAAGCTACAGACCTGGCATTCCACAGCCCAGAGGCTGGCACTCTGCCAGTGGAGAGCTTACTCTTACTGCAGTATTGAAGCTGCCCTGCTCTTGGGCACAGACAGGCAGGGACTCCCACAGCCCTGGGCAAGGGATCAATGGTGCAGCCTCCTCATTCCCAGAACTCTGGACAATTCTCAACTAGCCCCTTTATAAACTCTCCAGCCTTTCCATTATTCTGTGGACTTAAGGAGCTCAAGGCAGGCCTCCCACTTGAGACAGATCTATTGTGTTTATTATTAGGCTCTTCGGCACAGTGAGGTGAACCTTTCTCCCTGTCACTAGGCCCAAAGGGGCTGCTCTCACCCTCCCTCCAGAAGCTCTTCAAGGATAGCAGCAGGAGCAGGAGAAGAGCTCGTGATAAGAATAGCCGCCCCCACTAACCATGGGCCTGCCAGGAAAGAAGGACCTCTGACATTATTCCCATTTTGCAGATGTTAAGACTGATGTCCAGAGAAGTCATATGACTTCTAGATGACAAGCTAGCAAGTTCAGGACAAAACCCTTCTCTCCATACAGCTCTGCCGCCAGCCCCCAACCTCAAATGCGACCAAGCTTGCCCAGACTCCTCCTTTTCAGACCCCCAACCCCAGCATCTTTCTTGTCAGGCCCTTGCAGTGCCTGGTACCCTCAGAAAATAGGGATTTCTTCTGAGCCAGCATGAAGGGGTGAGAAGATCTGGGAAGCTGAGAAAGCTGGAAACTGCAGATCACTTCGCAGGCCAAGAATGTACAAATTTATTTCTTCTTCACATTAACTGGAGGGCACAACATTTAGATTTTTAGCATTTAGCACTTCCCAGTTCTGCTCCCCTGTATTATTAATGGGTTTTTCTTCTAGAAATTTTTGGAGGGAATGGGACAGGCAGCATCCATAAGCACTGAGGGGCCACATGGCCAGGTATCTTCCTCCACCCTTAGCAAGTAACGGGCAGCCTAGGAGGCTTGGTCTATTCCTTCTTTGCTGCTTTCGTCAGCCTTCAGTATGAATCCAGCTCTGCTCCACTCAACAGATCAAATTACTTAGCCAGTGCCTCCTTGAGAAAAGGGATTTTTTGTTTTAATTACAGTGCCTGGCACACACGTGCTTAATACATCCGTGAGCAACGAATGAGTCTTTCAGCACTTCCTGTTTCCTCATCTGCCCAACCTGGATACAACCATCCTCTGAAGGACAAGGCCCCATCCTCAACACTGCCTCCCTGCCTCCACTCTGGCTGCTCCTCACATAAGGAGGACAGAAAGCGAAGACACAGTGAAGGCTTAGTTGTCTCTGCACATCTTGGCCAGATCCCTGAGGGTGGTAAGGTGTCAAACTAATTCAGCCCAGATGTAGCACTGCCATGGCAACACAGGGTCTGCAGGGCCCCCGGGGCTGCACCCTTGCTGAAAAGCAACTCCATCCCATGCTTACTATCCGCTGACAGAAGTGTGAGCCGGGTACATGCCCGGGGCATAGATGGGTCATGTCATCTCACCTGCAAGCCCCAGGAGGGTCCCCCATCACCCACATCTTACCAGTTGGGAGGCGTAAAGAGAGGTCCCTCAGGGCCCAAGCCAGGTCCTTCAGGCGCAGAACCCCAGAGCTCAGTGTCTGTTCCGCAAGAGCACCCATCGTGCCTCAGCAAAGCCTCCTGGACTGAAGCCGTGGATAAAACCACAGC
This sequence comes from Ailuropoda melanoleuca, assembly GCF_002007445.2. Lineage (NCBI taxonomy): Eukaryota > Metazoa > Chordata > Mammalia > Carnivora > Ursidae > Ailuropoda > Ailuropoda melanoleuca. The sequence continues at coordinate 24,046,822 of NC_048226.1, forward strand.
CTGGAAAGGCACAGAGTCAGAATGCACCCTAGAAGTCATCTACTCAGGGGCACCTGGGTGGCTCAGTCGGTTAAGCATCTGCCTTCAGTCTGGGTCATGACCCCAGCGTCCTGGGATCAAGCTCCGTGTCAGACTCCCTGCTCAGTGGGGAGTCTGCTTCTCTCTCTCCCTCTCCCTCTGTGTGTATGCGCTCTCTCTCACAAAATCTTAAGTGAAACCGATATACGTGTGTGTCTATCTACTATATCTATGTGTATATATGCACCTATATATGTGTGTATGCATATATTACAGAGACATAGAGAGACACACACATACATACACATTTTGCCCTGACCTGTTTCTTGACATCAGCAGTTTCTCTAGACCAAGCCGTTCTGCTACACAGCCCATTGCAGTCAGATTTTTAGACAGTAAGCAATTTACTTTCTGACTGTTCTGGCCTTGGGAGCTTCTCCTTAACTTTACCACAGTGCCAGCAGTCCCTGCAGGCTTCTGAGCCAGAGAGTGCCCAGAAGAGCGCTGCGATCCGCGTGATGATTCTGCCAGTCACTGCAGAGAGTGGGGGGCTGACTGCGGTGAGAAACACCACATGGACACGGTGCAGCACCCTTGAGAAGGTGTGAGGAGGAGGTTGTGGGGAGTGAAGGATAGATGCAAGCACCCCTCAATGGTGCCCTCGATGAGCTGGAGCAAGCCAGGGGGCAGGAGGAGGGGCAGTGCCAGAATGGGTTCTGCAGCCAGGATACCTATTTGCAGTGGCCCCTCCTCTGAGTACCTGCAGGATTTTAGGCAACGCACCTACCGTTTTGGACCGGGGTCACCTTATTTGCGAATTAGGGAAGCAACTGTACTTGTCTTAGGGTAGTGGTCCACAGACATGGGGAGCTTGGAACACCCTAATGTCTACCCATCCAACACCAAGGGAGCCAGAGTGTTGGTGGCTCAGGCCCTCAGGGATGTCTAAATCCCCCCAGGGGGTCCTGTGCACCTCCCAGGGTGGGTTTAGATCAACCAAACTAACATGCTAAGTAGTAAGTACTGGCAAATGTTAGCTGTGGAGACCACAGGCGAGCCACCGGGCAGCTTTCAAAGATTTGAAGAACTCACTTGTGGAGGGGAGATTAGATGTCCTCCAAGTGGCCCCAAGGGGGGGAACCTGTCAAAGTCATATATTTGAGGCAAATCTGATGTGCCAACCTGGACAGATACATGGAAGGGCCCTGCATGTGTCTGACTGAGGTGACAGCTGGTGAGGGTGGGGCTGAGGGGGGGCTGCCTCCCAAATTCCCCTCATCCCTTGAGTCTGGTTCCTAGGCATTGTCTGGTAGAATCTGCAGGCCCGGGAACTGGTTGTCTGTACTCAGTGAGGCAGGGTCAGGACAGTGGTAACTCCAGCTGCTGGGCTGGGGTGGCTGGGAATTGACCAGACCATTACAGGACACATTGAAAGGAGCAGCCATGAGAAAGGGAAAGGTCAGGCGCGTGGGGCCTCCTGAGCTGTGGGTGGGTGGTGAACAGAAAGAGTGCCCAGACCACCTGCCCCACAGCAACTCAATGCCAGTCACTGTGGATTTCTTTGTGAAAGGTATAACAAGGGGAAAAATGGCTTCATCTGCTTAGAGTAAAAGCAAGTGTGGCCTACTCCCATCATGTCATGGCTGTGGAATCATAAGCACATACAAGTTTTAGAGGAAACTCTAAAATCAAAAGACTCTAATCAAAGAGTACCGGCGTGGCTCAGTCGGTTAAGCATCCGACTCTTGATTTTGGCTCAGGGCATGATCTCAGGGTCGTGAAATCAAGCCCCAAGTCGGGCTCATCCCTCAGCACGGAGTGTACTTGGGATTCTCTCTCTCCCCCTTCCTCTGCCCCTCCCCCTACTCATGCAATCTCTCCCTCTCTCTAAAATAAATAAGTCAATCTTAAAAAAAAATAAAAGACTTTAGTCAAGAGTTGAAAGGTTTGTCCCTCACTATTTCTAAGACAAATTATTTAGGAGGGAGTGTTTGTGTGTCCTGGCATGGTGTGAAATATTAAGTGACCTACAGACACACACACACACACACACACACGTAAATGCATACATGTGCACAAATACTTAAAACAACTCTAACCAAATTTTCTAAATATTCCTAGTAGTACAATTCTTGTTCTTTTTGTTCCAGGGTCATTCACGGAGTTTTTAATATCTAATATACATATATTAATGTTTAGTTTCTTGGCAGGCTGCAGCCAGCCAGAGAAAGCCCTCCTGCCTCAGCCCTTGGCAACTGTACCACAGTCCTCCCCGATCTCTTTCCAATTCCAGGTACCCACAGTCAACGCTGTCTGGAAGCAGATGATCCTCCTGGGAAGGATCCTCAGAAGATTAATAGCAGCCTAACACTACGTCACAGAGCCCACCTCATCCCCTTCGCTTTGTCTCATTTGTCTCACAGGCCTTTGATCATCTCACATCATCACAAGACAGGTGACTACAGTAAGGTATTTTGAGAGACAAACCACATTCACATAACTTTTATTATAGCATATTGTTATAATTGTTTTACTTTATTATTAGTTATTATTAATCTACTACTATGCCTAATATATAAATTAAACTTTATCACAGGTATGTATGTATAGGAAAAAACATAGTACACATAGGGTTCTGTATTATCTGTGGTTTCAGGCATCTACTGGGGGTCTTGGAATGCATCCCCCATAGATACTGGGGGAATACTATACTAGGGCTCAAGTTTCTAGCAATAAGTTCATCAGGAGAAAGCGTCTTCCTCTTGGTAGAAGAAGAGAAGGGATGTGGAATGCAACAGTGGGCTGATCTGAGGTGATCAGCAGGCTAACTGTACCTGAAGAAATGGCACTGCTTTCCCCCGACACTGCACTGTTATGGACTGAGTTGTGTCCTCTCCCCAAATTCCTATGTTAGACTGCTAACTCCCAGCACCTCATAACGTAGAGATGGGGTCTTGAGGTAACCCAGGTAAAACATTAAGGGTGGGTCCTAATCCAATCTCACTGGTGTGAGATGAGAACACAGGCACAGAAGGAAGACCCTGTGAGAACACAGGGAGAAGATGGCCATAAACCACGGAGAGAAGCCTCTGAAGAGACAAGCCCTATGATAACCTTGATCTTGGACTTCCAGCCTCCAGAACTATGAGACAAGAAATCTCAGTTATTCAAGCCACTCAGTCTGTGGGACTTTGTTGTGGCATCTTTAGCAAATGAATACACGCACATTTAAAACATGATCTGCGTAGAAACAGAATTACCCTAGTGAGGCCTTGAGACACGTTGCCTGAGATTTCAGCTGGGAATGCCCCCCCCGCCCCCCGCCCCCCACAGAGCCCGATGCTGACAAGCGAGCTGGTGTGTACACTCACTGACTCCTGCAGATGGAAACTGAAATGAGCCGAGGCCTCAGAGCTGGGGTTTGAGAGTGGGAGCATCACAGAGCTGACGTGGGACCCTCCTCCCTGCCTTCCTTCCAGCCCTGACATAAGCCTGCATTTCTTCCCCACTCCCCAGGAGGATCCCTTGTGGAGGCTTGGGAGAGTGAGTCCCTGAGCATTCACTCTAAGGTGGCGTAGCTGGCACCTGGCCCGTGCTGTGGGGGTCTTGGGGCCTGCAATTTCAGGGAACTGGCACACCCAGGCTTGACCACAGCAGCAAGGGGACACTTCTTGGTGAGTGCCACCAATATGCCACTACCACAGGCCTGTGTGTCCTTACTGGAGGAGACGCAGATCTCGCCTATGATCTAAGTACACCAGGGACTTTGTAATCCCATTCTCCCAATGTGGGCAGGTCAGCGAGCGCACGGAGGTAACCAACCATTGCCTTTAAAAAGTAGCTTTTCAAACTGACCTACCCATGTAGCTGCTCCAGTGTCACAAGTGCCCAAGTCCATGTTCTGGGAGCATCCAAAGCTACTGCTAATGGCAAGTGTTATTAAAATTTTGATTTGCAGAAATAACAGCACCTCCCTCACAGAGTCATCAAGAAAATTAGAAGAACCAATGTCATATGGAGACTCAGAAGAGGGCCTGGCACACAGTGGGCACTTAATGCGTATGAACTGGTACCATTACCCAGGGTATGGGGGGTTGGAGAATCTCCTTATTCTCACCACAAGGATTACAAGTTTTCTGAACACTGACACAAAGCTCCCACCAATTCCGGGTTCTAGGTGATGCCAGCCCGTGGATCTTTTGTCAACAAGATACTTAAAAGCAGGCTGTCAGAAAGACTACAGTCTCCCAAGGGTGCATGATCCACAGGAACACTCTGAACACGCAGGAGCAAGCTACTATCCAAGTGCCCCCACACCTTTGGACTTTAATGCTTGAGATGAACAGTCCAGTCTCAGCTACTAAGCCCAATCCTACATGAACCACCTTTCTCTGCCCACTGTTAGCTTTGAAAGGGCAACACTCAGAATACCAGAGAAGAATTTCCATGGCCAACACCAGCTTCACTGGGCCAAGGTGGAGACGTCAACCTCACAAGTCTGCCCTCAACAAAATTTCCTGCCTGATGGTCAAGGCTCCAGAACACTTGATAAAGGCCGGATAAGCAAACCAACTATTTGAAGTCACATCCAAAACAAACCTAAATCCATATGCTTTGAAGTTGGCCTTTTTTAACCAACAGAAGGGCTCATTTTTGGACTACAGCAGGTGCTACTGCAGAAAAGTGAGCCATTACAGGTGAGTGAGAACTGTTTTCTTCCCTTTCTCTCAAAGACACAAGAACCGCCTGTAGACATTTTGGTTTGGGTAAGTTGTGTGTGTGTGTGCAAGTGTGTGTGTGTTGTATGAAAAAGAATGATTTTAAGCTCAGGCCCAATTCTTAACTTATAAAACCCCACCTAGATGTACCTAAGTGCTTGCTCTCTGGAACTGGAGGGGAAGACTTTATCACTGGCAACGACACGTTTTTTATAATGGGAGGGGACCTTAAGGCATTCTGACAGATATACTACCGGAAACAACTTCAGTGAAAACCAACAAACTAAAAAAGTTTGTTTTACATCTGATATCAGCTTTGTTAAAATTCTCATTGGGGTCTGTTAAGTCACATCACTGGGTACCTTTCACAACATGGATTATTCATTAGCAATGGTGAGAAAGCCCTGAATTTATTTCATTACAAAAAAAAAAAACCCAATTTAGATGTCAGGAAATATGGTTTCATCCACACACAAGTAGGTAATAGTGTCTTCTGAAATATAGTTCTTGCTTAAGACAGGTTTTTTGTAAGGTGTGGCTTATGTTAATATCATCATGAGGGTTCAAATGTGTATACTGGCATCTCTGTGTATACGTATGCATATATGGTGCGTCTCACTTATGAGGAGGAGAAATCCTACGAAGCACTAATACCAAAATGAGAACCAAAGTACTGCCTTTCGCAGGAAGAACACATGCAAATTGAAAGCATTACATAACTTCCCCAGTAATTCTTGGTGAAATGGGAAAATAGACTCTGACAAATTCAGAAACAAAATTAGAATAACTCAAAGAATTCAAATGCTGTGGCAATCAGGGTGTGGTGACTGGTTTCATGTTGTGGAAACAGGCATTTTTCTCTCATTGGGGGCTCTGCTCACAAAACAAGTAGAAGGGATATGACACCAGGGACAGGCACCCCCATCAAGGAGCAAAGTGTTCCCAGTCCACTGAGTGAAGACTGAACTGTCCAGACACCCCCCACCTAATGCACACAGTGCACAGTAGGTGCTCAATAACCAGACTGACAATTCCAGTTTCTCCAGGAATGCTGATTTTACAGATCGACCTGCTTCTGGAACATCATGTCTTAGCCCAGGAAAGAATATTTACCCTCTCCCGGAAGATAACAAAAAGCGGTAAGTCAAGACCTTTTACTTCATTTTGCTTTCTTATTTGGAACATGCACAGGCACACCTGCACACACATACACATCCCTGCACAGTCACACACTCATAAGTGTGCGCTCACAAACACACTCACCCATTCACATGCTCTGAGTGCACACACATGTCCAGATACACTGTGTGCACACACACATGCTCACACTCTCACACATAAACATGCACATCTATACCCACTTACAAAGAACTCAGTGGTCAATTGGACTGATCTCACATTGTCAGCTCTTCCCACAGGTAAAGAAATTTCTAGACCAGAAACACACGCACACACACACAACTCAAACTCTTTGTAATTATGGATGCAATTCAACTACATTTAGGAAGGTTGGAATTTGATTAAATTTCTTTTTTTTTTTACAGTGAAAATATAATCAAAGAGAAAGACAGCATTTCAGACCACATACCACCATAAATAGAACAAAAACCTATTAATGCTTTGGTTGTCTTTTTCCTGGAATAAAAAATGAACACTTCCAATCACGCGAAAACGTCAAGTTAAACGTATACAAAGAATGTTCAAATTTCTATATGTAATAGGATCTTTTTGGATTAACATGTCAGGTGAGCCTAGTTATTATCAACTTCATGGCATTTAGCTACTCTCATTAATATCACAGTGCTTTAATCTCTACACACACTGATTTGCTAGACCACAGGTTCAAGGCAAAGAATCTGTGGCAAAGCCATGAGGATTAGATACAAACAAAAATCTTATTATGCAACCAAATTTATATTTCCCATGAAATAAACACAGTTGATATTATAAAAAGTGGTATATCTCAGATAATTATATTACCTATCTAACCAAATTGTTTTGAATATCCACTTGCTAGAATTAAAATTCTAGTCTAAATAAAATTTTAGTCTAAATAAAGTTGTGTATTCAAATTTTCTTTCTCAAAAGCTTTCCTGTTACATATTTCATATCCTTCAACTAACGTATCTGATTAAGTCTGGAAATGAAAATGTCCCACAGTGTAAATTACGAGCTTAGTGACTACACTTCAATATGTAAAAGAAAACCATGAATCTTTTTGTAAAGGCTTGATACTGACCTTTCCAATTAACACATCCAGACAGCTGTCTTTGTTTTCCACTTAGATGATAGATTGTTTCCTCTTTCATTCCATAGCAGAGCATGTAGCTAATTTAGTTAAAGACTAACAACCTGAAGAGCTTAAGGAAAAAACAACTTTGGTGTAAGATCTTGCGAACAGTCCTTATTCACCTCTAGGCATCCTGTGCTGGATGATTTTGAGAGCATGTGTAGATAGAAACAATAAACAGCATAATAATTTTGTCTCCTACATATATGGAATATAAAATGATTTTCTCTAAGCTCCTTGAATTCTGTCATGTAACTCAGGGGAGGCCTAACTCTTCCCTTATAAAGGAAACTCTGTGCTTTGTCACTGTCTAAGAGTGCCTGGCACCCAAGAACGTTGCTGGGAATTTAGTAAAAATTTATGTGCCTAATGGAGGTAAAGCCACATCCCTGTCTTGGAATCAGTGCAAGTCTAGACATTGTACATCTTTTAGATGAGTGCTTCTCAAACTCCCCCCAGCCTAGGAGAGTTTCCATACTAGCTTCATCCTTCTTCCTCACAGGGAGCATGCAGCAGGCAAACATGCACACGCCAGTGCACACACCCACATGCACATACCCACGTGCACACACCCACACACACCTGAGAAAAGCTAGCTATCCCAGGCGTGTGATTTCAGCTCTTCCTGAAAGCCTCATAATCACTGCTCCAAACAGCCTGAAGCAGATGGCTCTGTGGGTGTAGCCAGGGCAATAATCCCATAGGTCTACCCAAGAGATAAACTGGAAGAACATTTTTTTCTCAGTAAATTAACCAACACAGAAGTCATTCCCTGAAGGCTTCTCCCTGATGCTAACATAGCTTGTTCAGCAGCCAGATCTCAGGTCTGGATTCTCCCACTGTCTTCAGGGAGGCCTGCCCTGCCTCACCCAATTCCCATCCAAAATTCCAACACCCCCCTGACGTTTCACATCCCTGCTTCTGCTTTATCATTTATTCCTCAGTGCACATCACTATTTACAAAGGTCATGTAAACATTATGACAGGAAAGATGTTTGCCTCTTTTGATCAATAGATGGCCTGAAAGAGGGCGCCTGGGTGGCGCAGTCGTTAAGCGTCTGCCTTCGGCTCAGGGCGTGATCCCAGCTTCTGGGATCGAGCCCCACATCAGGCTCCTCTGCTAGGAGCCTGCTTCCTCTCCCACTCACCCTGCTTGTGTTCCCTCTCTAGATGGCTGTCTCTGTCAAATAAATAAAATCTTAAAAAAAAAAAAAATAGATGGCCTAGAAGCAACTATCTGAAGGATTTGAAGCATAGTATGTGCTCAGTAAGTATTTGTTGAAAGAATGAAAAATCACAAAAATGAGTCTCTAAAAATATTTTTATAAAAAATTATCAGCCTATGGAAATCCCATTTTTGCAGAAATCACTGTGCAAATGTTACAGATGAACTAGACACTTCTACCTGTATAGAGGCTAATTGCATGCAGCCTCATGGGCAGGGCTGTGGGTCAGAATGAGTGTGTGTGTGTGTGAGAGAGAGAGAGAGAGAGAGAGAGAAAGAAAGAGAGAGAGAGGGGCGCCTGGGTGGCTCAGTCGTTAAGCATCTGCCTTCGGCTCAGGGCGTGATCCCGGTGTTCTGGGATCGAGCCCCACATCAGGCTCCTCCACTGGGAGCCTGCTTCTCCCTCTCCCACTCCCCCTGCTTGTGTTCCCTCTCTCGCTGGCTGTCTCTATCTCTGTCAAATAAATAAATAAAATCTTTTTAAAAAGAAAAAAAAGAAAGAGAGAAAGAGAGAGAGAAGGAACAGCAGATGCTCAGTGAAAAAGGGAAGGACTGGATGCTGGAGAATCCCCCCATCCATGCCAACTCAGAAGGTGACAGAGCCCAGGACTGCCTCTACCCTGATTCAGGAGATGCCTTGGGAGAATCTCCTGTCTTCACATTTTCTGTTTCTGATCTATAAAAGGGTGTGATAATCATTACCTCATACGATTTATATTCTAAAATATGTAGAGTTGTTTTTAAAATGTCTGTGCTACTACAAATGTGAGAAGCATGATATGGTCTGACACCAGGGGAGCCTGAACAAAATCGGGTTGTTATCCTCAGAGTTTCATGTGAAACACTGGGGTTCTCTATTACTTCTGGGATAACGCCAATTTGGCTCCCACTTTTAAATGATATGTTTATTTTGAAGTCCCATTATCTCTGTTTCCTTTGCCAGAGGCCAGATGGCTAGGTGGTTCAAGGTCCTGGGGTCACTGCTCAGTGTCTGAGGGCCTTATCCTCAGATTCAAGGGTCTGGGCGGGTCATGCATGCTGCCTTCCTGCTTCCAGTCCATGAATCCTGTACAGTTTCTGTACTTGGAGTCTGCTGGTAAAGAAGACTGAGTCCTCTAGGTATTGGTCCCATTACCTTAAATCATTAGACACTGCAACACATGGACCAAGTCCCTCTTTTTTTTTTTTTTTTCCACGGACCAATCTAAGTTATTTATTTAAGCCATCTCCTGCCATCAGCAAAGGGATGGAAGATCAGTATAGTGGTCATCATTTGATAGAAGTAAGAAGGTGAGCTTAAGGTCCCATATACTTTTCTGGTCTATGTGCAGAGTCATGCTCCAAGCCAGTTCTGTGGCCCCCACTGGGTAGTTTAGTATTCACCTTCTCCTTATTCATCTCCCCATGAGAGATGGTGGATTCCCATGAGAGTTATGGAACAGAGTATGATTACCATCTCCCCAGGTTAAGGGCTTGGACCTGATGCGGAGATGGGGTAGGTGACACACTGGGGTCTCTCGTGCTCCCCAGGATGTGACTGCAGTAAGACGGTCAGCATGCTCACTCCCTTGCCAGGAAGCACTACGAAGTAGGTGAAGGCCTTCCGTGTGCCAGCTGTGCCGTCTGCACCGTGGGTGCCACATGGACCGCCCCAGCTGTGCCCGGGACTGAGAAACCCGGGATCCAGCCGGGGCGCCACTTCCGACCTGGACAGCCTCAGCGCCGCCCACTTCCCCCTTTCTTAGCATCCTTCCCTAAGCAAACAAGCTCTTCATGAATGACTTCTGGAAACTGAGCTACTTTTTTTTTGCCTTGTCAGTAGAGGGTGCTAGAGAGACACTGCAGGAGAAGGGGCTGGCCTTCCAGTGGAAGGGTGTGTGGATTTTTTCTCCACTTCCCAGCGCCCTCCAGGTGTCTCCAAGGCAAGGAGCCTGCACTGTGTTTATGTCCACAACTAGGTCTGCCACATGCTTTCTTCGGCTTTCAGCTCTGGGTAACCAGAGACCCTGAGGGTATGGGCCTTGACCCCAAGGGGGGCTATGGCTCCCTGTACCTTCTCCTGGTCCCTTTGCATGTGCAGATCTGGGCTCTACAGGGCTGGCTGTCCTAAGAGCCACCATTCATCCTTTGTCCACCGCAGCAGCTAGAACCACAAGAAGGCGGCAGCATTCCTAGAACCCAGCTAGTGCCCAGTGGCCAGCATCTGCCCCCGGCATCTCCCAAGTTCCCTGTCTTAACACTTTTCTGTGGATGGCTGACTTCTGGCTGGCATAGCCCTTCAGAAGCTTTTCTACCATCATGTGAGTAATGGCTGTGCTCTCAGCCATGAACAAAGACTCAACCTCAGGGGCCTCTTCTCTGGGCACTATATAGGCCCCAGGGCCAGTGACCACTCTATCAGTTAGGTCTGTGTTCTTGCAAGTCTTTGTTCTCACTTCACAATCCCTCACTGGAATTCCTTGCATTAAACTTGCCCTAACTGAATCCTGTATAATTTCTGCCTCCTCACCAGACCCTGATGTATACACAGAATCCCTGTCAAATTTCTTCACCTCAAGTTTTGCAAATTGCTTCTGATTTAAGTTTTCTTAGGGACCACCACTTCCAACTGACCATTCATCAACAAGGCAACATAGCACTTGGTATTTGACAGGACCCAGCTCTTCACTCGTCTGCGATACACTAGCTGACTCCATTCTGTGAAAAACCCACTTAAATACTGAGAATGAAAATGTTCTTGGCATTGTAACGCTGCAGTCAGAACTCTGGTTTTCGAATTGTCAGGCTTTTAATTTTCTTTTAATTTTTAAACATTTTTAGTTTTTATTGTATATTAATTAATTAATTTTAATTCCAGCATAATTAGCACAGTGTGCTATATTAGTTTTCCAATTGTCAGGCTTTTAAATGCCAGAAACTTCCTATCTTTATTCTCCTTGGGGCAGTGCTTAGATTTCAGAATAATAATGTATGAATGGGAATTCAGCTACCAGAAAAGTATCTTGGGACATTTAGAGAAAAGGAAAAGAAAAGAAAAAGTGAAAAAATATTCCAGTAACAGGACAATGTGCATGAATACTGAAGAATTTGGGTGCTGATAAAGAAACTTTTATTTTAAATCAGAATTGCTTTAGTTGTTAATTTTGGCTATTTTGACTAAATTATGACTCAACTCCATTTACTTCCTCAGGCATTCATGGGGCCCAAAGGAGGGTGATACAGGATGTGTCTCTCTGTAGCCATCCTTGAATAAACATCCAACTTAAAAACAGCTCACTTAGATAAAGCACTACCAAGCTATGAAATGTTCTAGTTGTTGTTTGGGGAAAAAGTAGGTGGAACAGATTTTTAGATAGTACTGGGTTTAGCAACTGAATAAAATTAGAAGATGTGAAACATGGAAGTTACTCTTGAGAGCTGACCAAGGAGATACACCTAGGCTTTCCCCATACCACCACCCCAAATATGTGCACTCTGCTCTCCAGTTTTCACATTTTCATCCACGAGAGATTCATATGTATTCTCTCATGTTACAGTCATCTTCCATGCATGCCGGCCACTCTGCCAGGAGGGTAACGTTCTAGCCTGTGCAGCCACTGCCTCCTCCTAACCCCGTGTGTGCTCAGATGACAAGAACAGAGCAGGCCATACTGAGTTCAGGCTTAGTCCACACACTGATCTGTGCCCTGGAATTCTGGGCTCTAGTCTAGTAGACTGGGGCAGGCCTGGTGGAGAAAGCCTGGAAATGAGGCCAGCCTTAGGAAAACACATAGGCACACGGGCCTGGGGGACCAGGGAGTGGCAGTAGAAAGGGAGCCCCCATTTATTGCCAAACCCTGGCGCACACTCAATGCAGAAGTCGGAAACCTCCAGCACTGGGCCTCAAGGGGCCCCTAAATTCCACCAGCTCTCCTGATCTGGGATGACAACAGTACCCCATTTTTAAAAATTGCTATTTTTAATATTTATGTCAGCTCTGTGTCATTCCAAGAAAGATTTGAGGCAGCTCACAAAAAAATACTTGGCACAAAGGAAGGCTTAAAAAAAAAGTAAATGAGTAGTGACTAGAGTTAACAATACTGCACTGTATATTTGAAAGTTGCTAGGTGAGTAAATCTTGAAAATTCTCATCACAAGAAAAGAAAATTGTAGCGGTGTGTGGTGATGGATGTTAACTAGACTTACTGCGGTGATCATTTCGCAATATAAACAAATATTGAATCTTGACGTTGTACACCTGAAAGTTATATAATATTGTTAAGTCCATTATATCTCAACTTTTTAAAAAGAGTGAAGGAGGAACCTGTGGTGGAAATAAGTGGAGGCAGACACTGGTAATGACATCCAAGTGCACCGTAGGTTGGAGGAGTGTCAGGCTCAGAAGTCCCCACCAGCCGAGCAAGGTGGGGAGTCCCAGCTTGTGGAATTCTGGGCCTTGTGAAAGTGTGTAGAAGTACCTTTGGTTGTCACAGTGACCATGGGGGAATTACATGTTCACTCATGCGTGGGAGGCAAGGATGCCAGCCCCAAATAAATCCTGTCCAATAAACACCCCACCCAAAACACTGACAGTGCTCATGATGAGATCCATAAGCTCTAAAACAAGCCAACTGCTCCAAAGAAGCTGGCTTGGTCTTGATTCCAGGGCTGATTCTCCTATGGAAGCTCATGGAGAGGTCTCAGTGACAGAGGAAGAAAATCCCCAATGCATGACATTAATCGACACATATTATGTAACAGAGGAAGAGACTCCCCAGTGGCATCCTTTCTGAAATGCAGGAGCTCATTTCCTTGGGCACTTCTTAAAGCCTCCTTCAGTATAGGCTGATGTCAAGACTCCCAGGCATGATTGAGAAAGGCAGCCTAGGACAGAGCAGGTGTTAGGAGAACAGGGCTCAGACTAGCCCATCTCCCTTCCAGATACTTCTGATCCCTGACAACTCATGCTACTTTCATTTCACCTGGAGTTTGACCCCTACATCCTCTACAGAGACCTGCAGGGACGACAGTGAACAGGTTAGAAACCCCTGAGACGGTTTGAATTTTCTGGCCACAAGGCTGTTGGTGAGTGGGGCAGTCAGACCGCAAACTTCTCTTCCTACTTCTCACTCTGCATCACCGGTACATCTTTGAGCTGTGGCTGAGGCTCTCTAAAACAGAATTCAGATACAGAAGCTCTGATGCCAAACTCAGAAACACCCTTGAGGAGAAAACATTCCAGAGCTACACTCTCAGAATAGGGCATTACTTCTGCTGTGTTGAAATTTAGCAAACTAGAACAACAACTGGATAAATGTCAAGAGTCAGCTGGTCATAAATATTCTTTGTAATTTTAAATACTGTTTTGAGAAACTCAGAAATGTACAGTGGAAATCAGAGTTATAAAAACTGGGTCCTGTTCCCCACATCCATAGGCTGGTCATGGGCTCAGGTGGGTCAGGGGTCCTCTCAGACCCTCAGTTCCACATCTATCTACTAGGAAAATTGCCTCGCCTGATGGAGGTGGGAGGGGGTGCAGGGGTTGGGGTGCGGGTGCTCTGACGCCCAGAAGGCCAGCATGGGAGGTACTGTATGGATGTGGTGCCCAGGATTCCCTCGAAGTATCAGGTCACTTACGAGCTCTGAGAAGCCACGGACCACCTGCCTTCGCTTCAGGTTGGTCTCTCCATCCAGATTGGCAGTCTCGATGTGGCACAGTCCATCAGGGTCACTGGAGGACAGCAGCAGAATGTCCGCAGGGATGATCTCATTGCAGCGGAGACGCACAAAATCTCCCACTCGGATTTCTTTCCAGAATCGATTCACATACTGCTTTTCCTCCCTGGTAAAGAAACTGCCATTAACAAGACTGGCAGAAAGTGGATCATACCTGAATCTGTGTGATGGGCACATACAGCTCATTTAACAAAATTTCTATTTTCCGGTATGTTAAAAATTTCCATAATAAAAACTATTTAAAAAAGGGTATTCATAAAGGCCACATATAGTATGACTCCATTTATATGAAACATTCAGAACAGGCAAATCCACGGACATAGAAGGTAGATTAGTGGTTACCAGTGACTAGGAAGAAGGAAAATGGGGAGAAACTGTTTATTGGGTACAGGTTTCCATTTGATTACAATGTTCTGGGAATAGGTAGTGGTGCCTCTCCTTGCATGAGGTCCCAGAGAATCTGAATTCAGGCATCAAGTCCAGATCTTAAGGTGGGCCAAGTCAGTCACATCTAAATAACTTCTGAACTTTGGGAGACACATTGAGAGTTTTACACATCTATTTAATTCCACACTGTGGATTTGAAGGAACCTATGGCAAACTTCCAGGAGCTCCTAGCCATCAGCTGCCCCAGATGGAAAGAAAGACGTATCCTCTTCCATTTTAAGCCTCTGTTTTCATGTTCTTCTAATTCAAGATCCACCAAACCAATTATGTGCAAAGCACAGTTTGGCCACCATAAGACCAACAAAGATAAATCAGGTACAGTTCTGTACTCAAAAATAATGCAAGGCAAGACCAAACCACTGGATAGCAATGCTTGGGGACTGTATAATCAAGCCCCCAATGTGAGCAAAGGTATTCTTCCTGGGCCAACGCAATACTCCCTACAAGGCCAAGGTGTTCTTCAAAACTGCTTCAACAGCTGTGATAAGGTCCCATCAGCCTCCAGCTGGAGGTCAGCTAGCCCTGAGATAAGGCGCAGAATTGTCACTCAATCACCTGAGCCTCCTGGTGGCTCAAGGCCAGTCTGACCTCTTCCCTGTGGACAGATAGCCTTGATGTGTGACATATGAAACAACATTTAAAAATGTTCCCATTTCCTTTTCTAAAGGTCAAACCTTGACTTTATGATCATTGCAAGCCTTAGATCCTTCATCTCTCTTCCTTATCATGACCATTTGTTGAGTCCTTACAGAAAGTACAGAGAAATCTGAAAGAGCCCATCCTCTTCCAGGAGAAAGTTTCCAAAAGCGAAGTCACCATTTAGTCACTGAGGAGGGCAGCATGCACTCTGAGAGTGAAGTGGACAGGCTTTGTTGTGACGGGAGTTGCCAGGAGACTGGTGGTCCCAGACTTGCCCTGGGACGGGCACAGGAAGGTGATGACAAGGAGAGGAGCAGAACTGTCTGTGTTCAGTTTATCTTAACTACATTCCATTTATAGAACTCATCGAACATAAAGTCAGTTTCCTTCTGCCTTGGAATCTCAAAGCATTAGCTTGCCCACTTCATCGGAGCGCTGTTTTTAAAAAAGTAACTTACTTCGGTGGAAGCCTTGAGCCTCGAAGGACATTTCCCCATGGCGTTCCTACAGCCCCCAGTGTGCCTGCAGACTGCAAGCACCATGTCAGGAGTTCTCTACTGAGAACTGGTGAGAGGACCCATGTGAGCCACAGGAAGTAAAGGAAGCAGGAGCAGAGTGGCTCCAGGATGCCTGAAAGAGTGCTGGCTTCTGTGCAATGGCCCTGCAGCTCACAGGAATTCCTGCAGCAGGCCGGGTCCCTGAAAACCCAAACCTGGGAGTCATTTGTGAAAGAAGAGCAGCATGGTGGAACCCCTTCGACACCTCAACAGACCAAAGATTCCCCATCAAAGCCCCACAATCCCATTGACGATTTCCAGCTGGAGCACCCGTGCTGAGTCTGGACCATACACTGACTCCTGCAATGTCCCTGCCTACTTTTCCCTTATTTTTATTATACAATATCATATATTAAATATATCATATATACTTTACATATGTTATATTATGTATTATATATTCACATATATGTATATATTATATATATTACATTTGACACATACGTTATATAAGAGTAGCCCTTCTTCTCACAAGGAGAGTATAACACTTATTTTTTCCCAGCAACCGTATTTGGACATAGGGTCTTAAGTAGAAATGAGGTCACAGGGTGTGATGCTAATCCAGTATGACCCATGTCCTTGTAAGAAGAGACACCAGGGACTTGTGCACACAGAGGGAAGACCATGTGTGGTCACAGAGAGAAGACAACCATCTGCAAGCCAAAGAGAAAGGCCTCAAGAGAAACCAGTCCTGGCAACACCGTGATCTTGGACTTCCAGAATCCAAAACTGAGAGGCAATCGACTTGTTTAAGCCACTTGGTCTCTGGTGCTTTGTTATGGCTGCCTGAGCAGACAAACACCTAGTAACTGAAATTCCCATGACTCCTGCTGGAAAGACCGGCTCCCAGGCTACAGGGACAGAGAAAAGGGCCGCAGATGAAGCGGGTAGGGGAGGGCATTGCGCCAGGCGATTTATCCACAGGCATGTGTCCCACGCTCCCCCACACATCTGCACACAGGAAAACACTGCAGAGAAGACAGAAATAAATCTCTCCGACACCACACTATGTAACACTGTTCTCCTAATAATACTCTTCTTCAGTGCTTATACACAGCAGGTAAACGATTTAGAACTGCCTTCTATTTCCTCAGGTCAGGGTGGACAGGATATGACCCTCCTCTCCATGGCAAAAATCTCAGGAGTGCACACTGCCGCATGGCCTCCCTGCCAACTCTAACCCCAACCAGGCAGAGGCCTGCCTCCTTCAGGAAGCTAGGTCTCTCCTGAGACACACAGCTTGTATTTTTTTGTAGTGTCAAGGTTTGAAATCTCCAAGTCCTCAATACTCTGGATTCCTTCACAGCAATTAGGAAGTAAGTACTATTTAGTTTGCCTACACAATATTCCTCCTAAGGACAGGTGCCAGGCATCCCATGTGGCAGTAGGATTCTGAGATGGGCCCAAGATCCTCAGCTCAGCCCTGGTGTACACACTCCTGCCAACCCCCCCTGACTGAGGCAGGGGCTGTGAATGCGGTGGAAATCACTCCTGCTGATGTAACTAGGGTGACCAATCAGTAGACTATGAGCCAATCAACAGAGAGGCCAGCTGAGTGGGCCTGACAGGGCCACAAGAGTCCCATAAATCTGGCCTAAGGCCAGAGACAGGAAGTCAGATGCTGGAAGTGGCCACACGGCGAGCTGAGAGCACGGGGTCTCAGTCCTACCTATTGGAGCTGAATTATACCAAGAACCTAAAAGAGCCTGGAAGAAGACCCAAGCCTCAGACAAGACCACAGCCCCAGCCAATACCTCAATTGTAGCCTGGTGAGACCTTGTGCAGAGGACCCAGTTAACCCACATCTGGACTCCTGACACCCAGAAACTAAGTTCATACATCTGCATTCTTTTTTTGACAAATAAAATCCTATTAGTTTCAGATGTACATCATGGTGATTCAATATTTTTATACATTACTGTGATCCCCACAGTAAGTGTAATTACCATCTGTCACCATAGAAAGTTATTACAATATTATTGACTATATTCCCCATGCTGTACATTACATCCCCATCACCTATTTATTTTATAACAGGAAGTTTGTACCTCTTAATCCCCTTCACTGATTCCAGCCGCCACCCAACCCTACCCCGTTCTGGGAACCAGCAGTTTATTCTCTGTAACTGAATCTGTTTCTGTTTTGTTTTGTTTGTTCATTTGTTTTGTTCTTTAGATTCCACATATAAGTGAGATCATACAGTATTTGTCTTTCTCTGACTTATTCACTTAGCATAATACCCTCTAGGCCCATCCATGTTGTTGCAACATTGTTTTTAGTTGCTGAGTTTGCAGGGATTTGTTGCACAGCAATAAAAAATTAATACACACCATTTCCATCTTCTGCACAGAAGCAGGCGCTGGACGCTTCCCCCTTCCTGGCAGCTCAGTCTTCTGCAGTGTGTAACAAACTAAAGATCCTTCCAGCAGTTACCGGCAGTTTTATAATCTGCATGCTTAAGGAAAAACCACTTCACCAGAAAAGAATGCAGAGGAAGACTGGTTAAAATCCAAACGCCCACAAAGTGGAAGCCCATCAGAGGGTATGAATAACATATTAAAATGTGGGGAAACCCTTGGGGTGCCTGGGCGGCTCAGCTGATTGAGCATCTGACTCTTGATTTCGGCTCAGGTCATAACCTAGGTCCTTAGAAGGATCAAGCCCTCATCAGGATCTGTCCTCAGCAGGGAGTCTGCTTGAGACTCTCTCTCCTTCTGCCCCTCTCTCCCCACCCCCTCCTGGAGGGCTTGCTCGTACTCTCTCTATAAAATAAATAAATAAAATGTTTAAAATGTAGGGAAACCCTGCAAATGGGCAACCTTGAAATAGTGGCTATATTATAAATAATTACAAACATGGTGCATGATTACTCCACAGGAATGACAACTGTCTCTTCCAATTAGCTCCAAATCCCTGCTCATAATTCCTGAAAGGTCTGAACTCCGAGTGTTGAACCAAGATTTCAAAGGTCATGACTGAAAAAAGTGTGATTCTTTTGAAATGCGGGCAAAAAAAAAAAAAAAGGCGGGGCGGGGAGTGATAAAGATGTCTTATATTTAAAACAACCACATATGAAGCCATAGAAAAAAGTAAGTCTTTTCTTAAAAAGTCCTGGCGCTGTTTTTTTTGTTTTGTTTTTCTTTTTTTCTGCACCAACCACCTCACTTTGGGGCCTGCTGTTTCCTCAGCTAAACAGTAAGAATGTTGAATAGATGATTCTGAAAATCTGTTCTGAGGCTAATGTGAGCCTTCTGAGACTAATAGATTTCCTCTTCTGGGAAAATCTATTACTAACATTTTATAATTAGTCATGCTGAGCTTTGCAGTTCTCATCTGAGCCTTTTTTTTTTTTTTGTTCAAAACAACACAATGCGGGGGTGAAAGGATAAGGAAACATGGGGAACATGAGTGACCAATTTTATTTAAAGACAAGCAGTAAATAAAATTTTAAGATCCCTTAATTCATCATGTTTGGTTATTTAATGTTTAGGCTGAGTTAAACTATTTATTTGTACTAGTTATGTTTTTAAGTTTCTTTAGTAAACAATTCCCTAAGAGGAGGTAGCTGACTTACAGAATTTACAGGAATTACTTTGGGTAGTTGAAAGCATGTTTTCCCTGGAGATCACTGTCACTTTCACATAGTTCTTCTTCATGAATACAGGGTTCAAGATACACTGTTCTAACATGTCTTGTTAAGGTTTTATTTTTTGAAAGGCATCAGAATCTTCATGCATTGGAGCATCACTGACGCCTGACCACTGTTTAAGGTGTCTCTGCCACGGCTCAGGGTTTTCAACAATGTATTTATAAATCTCTCCAGTGTGGTGAAGGTGGATCTATTTCATAAAACCAAACAAACTTAGATCAAGTTAAAAAAAAAAAAAAGGCATTGGCAGAAAATGAGGGAATCATACTTTCATCTTTAATGCATTGTTTTCCAGTAGATTTGCATTTAGGTTATTGGCTATAATTTTCCCTAACAGTAAAGGAGCATTTTTTTGTTAAGGTGACAACAGATTCTGAAGTTGCCACAACCAGTCCACATCCCTGGTGACCCACTGCCACTCCTTGTACAAGGACAGTCACAGCAATAATTGGATCGTCACTGTCCCTGATCTCCAACCTGGTCTCTGAATTCATGAATGAACTCATTCTGTCTTTAAGGGTCCTCCCGGGCTGCAGAAAGAGGCACACTCATTTCTGGTTCTACACACAAGTTACTCCTCAGGTGTAATACAACATAATCATTCAAGTTGTACAGCACTGAAATCAACACAGAGTAGCAGCAGGTGTCTGCAGGACCACACTGCCCACAAAACACCACACGCCACGTGCCTGGAGCTGCCACCTGCCGGCTTCCAGGGCATCTTAAGGTGGAGATGCTTCCCTCTTCTATTTTTTGGTATCTGAGGAGATGAATGAAAAGTTCAAAATGCCTGTAACATGCATACACATTTGATTTTCTTACCCTTACATTATCTAACCATTTTCTATGGCCATATTTTATTACATACTTTCCTTGTAAAAATGTCAGCTTTAATTCAACGGCAAATTGTTTTCACAACTACACATGGGAACCCCACTCCTGCCCTCCCACCATTCACCACACCCACGCCCCACTCGCGTGCTGGAATGAGGGCACACAGGGTAACAAAGGCACATCTCACTTGCCTCCCTTGCTTTCTCCCCTCCTTTAAAAGTGTCTCTTCTCTAATAAGACCAATCAACAAAGGAATATCTTGGATGGGGATGAGTAAGAAAGAGAGGAAGAGAAAGAAGAGATGCAGGGTTGGGATTTTTTTTTTTTAAGGTTTGAGCACTACAGTTTTTAATTACAATTTAATGCTGAAAGGAAGAACAGTTGTTTTGATTCAGCAACTGGGGACTGATTCCTAGAAGAGGAAACATCTGAATTTAGATCCTAAAGGATGAAAAGAATCTTTGTTTTTCTTTTTTTAATTTTTAAAAAATATTTTATTTATTTGAGAGACAGAAAGAGAGAGCACGAGTTGGGGGGACAGGCAGAGGGACAATCAGACTCCCTGATGAGCATGGAGCCCACCATGGGACTGGTGGTGGGACAGGTGGGGCTGGCGGTGGGGCTCGATCCCACAACCTGAGATCATGACCTGAGCTGAAGTCAGACGCAAAATAAGTCAATAAGAGAAAGACAATGATTTCACTCATATGCGGAATTTAAGAAACAAAACAGAGGATCATAAAGGGAGGGAGGGAAAAATAAAACAAGACAAAACCAAAGAGAGAGACAAATCATAAGAGACTCTCAATCATAGGAAACGAACTGAGGGTTCCTGGAGGAGAGGAGGAGAGGGGATGGAGTAACTGGGTGATAGACATTAAGGAGGGCACGTAATGTAATGAGCACTGGGTATTATATAAGACTGATGAATCACTAAACTCTACCTCTGAAGCTAATAATACACTATATGTTAATTAATTGAATTTAAATACATACATACATAAATAAATAAATAGGCATGTTTGTATAGACATCTCCAGCCCCAGTGGCTGGAGTGTGGGTGCTACTGACCTTACCCAGGAGTGGGTCCACTGTGGGAAGGAGCAGAGTCCATTTGTGATCTCTTCAAGGTGCTGTGGGGGTATGTGGGTTAGGCTTGTAGGAGATGCCCACAGCTTTGAAGACAAAGGCAAATAAAGATAGGAATTTGGAGCTCATGGCATGGAGATGACCAGTCCCCTACTGTGGATGCCATCACTGAGATTACCAGAGAACAGTGATGAGGGCTAAAAATGGACTAGGGGACAATGAAAGGCAGATAAGTGATGAGGTAGGGTAGCCAGCAGGGGTAGCTGGGCAGGCAGGGTGGGGCAATGAGTGCAAGCCCAGGTTCCACTGTGCCTGCCCACCACCAGGGGTAGCCAGGGGCGAGTCCAGAGTGCCATGCCTTCCATCGCTATATTTTCATTTATGTTTTTTGAAAGGGCAACTTTTATGGCACACACCTGAAATGGCACACCCACTAAGATCAAAGGTCACCTTTCAAACATTCTTGGTACTTGGTCTCCCTTTAGACCTGTTCACCCCTAAAGCACATTTCATGCCCAGCTCAAGTGAGAGTTCAGTCTTTGGAAAGACTAAGCAATGTTGTCTCGAAATGGACCTCCTGTACAAGGTTCATGAGTGCTTCAAGTCTGAGAACAAGTCTTTCAGCTGGAGGTCTAGACACCAAACCCTGTCAGTATTGAGACATCATCTTAATAACAACAGAACAATAAAGACAGCTTCCCTTCACACCATTCATTATGAACCAGACAATGTGCGAAGCATTTTATATCCTTTATTTCAGTGAGTCCTCACCCAATCCTAACATTATATTCCCATTTACAGACATAGAAATAGAGATGGAATAACCTGCCCAAAGTCACAAGCCAGGAAGACAGACTAAGGACCAAATCTGTCTGACTCCAGGGACCATGAACCCTCACAGCCATCTGGTTTTGAAAGCACATCTGATCTAGTGGCTTAAACGAGGAACAACTAAAACTCCTAAAGGAGTTGTCTGGTGACAACTTTGCAAAATTCCAACCCAAAAGCTGTATTTTTTCCTTCTAAATTATGCAGCCCAGAGACCAATGAGGTCTGAAAATAAAATACTGTTATGTTTGAATAAGGGTGGAAAGGCAGACAGTTCCAGGCCTATGCAGTATTTGACACACACACAGAATAACAAATTTCAGTCCATCTGCCTAAACGCCTGCCTATTTGCAAATGACCAGAGCAACCATGTCCAGGGTTAGAAGTCACCAAATTGTGGTCTCTGCTATAAACTGGGAAGTGCGCCCTAAATGGGCCTTGGCAGATTGAGAGATGAGCTCATTGCTAACTGAGACCACCTGTGGCCAAGAGTCTCTGAGCTTTGGCAACCTGAAGGACACCACCCACCTCTGGCCTCTGACTCTGGGAACTCCCCCTCTGGGACTGAAGGGCAGATGGTGGGTTGTCACTGACGCAGGAGAAGAGTTTTTTCTCATGGCTTCGGAATGACCTGGTAGCTTTGACAAGTGCTTCCAACTTGGGTCAGGTACATGTGGCGTTGCTGGAGACAAGGCGATGGACCAAACTGCTCATTTTCTAACCACAGGCATCTTACAGGTCACTTCTGTGCAAAGCTGCCCCACCCTTTCTTGAAAAATCCCTCCCCCACAGAATATTTACAAACAATTCTAAGCAGCTGGCCCTGGAATGATCAATAATGAATGATGATGCCTCCCATCTGGCCAGTGCTCCCACTGAGGGTTAGAAGCCACAGCATAGGGATTTCCTGCCAAGTTAATGACTCACCTTCTATTAAGAGGCACAGGGGAAAAAGAGGGCTTGGGGCTCAGGAGCCTGAACTTCAGCTCCTCAGGTGTCTGGTCTACAAATGGGGCCTGTCTTCCCATAGAAACTGTTCACACCTAACCCCCAGCAGCCTTCGTTCTGGTCCCACAGGCTTCCCACTCTCCAGGTGGGCATCAGACTGTCCCCAGGGACCTCCCAATTGAGTAAGGCCACAGTCTCTATTTTGGTATCACTTTCCATTTTTTTTTGTACATGATTTTTCCCCACTATTATTTTGCGAAGCAAGTGTTTGATTTTGACTAATAAAATCAGAAATACTTTTACAAATGAACAACAAGTTACACCTTACATTTAATTTGTGGTTTGGACTTAAAGTGAGAACTGTTATTTTGTTTTCTTAACTTAGAAAGATGGTATGTATAATTATTCATAGGAGTTAAGTGAAATAGAGCACCCCGATGGGTAGAGTCATATTGAAATAAGAGTATACACTTAGCACCATTCTATACTATTTCATTGGCATAGAGCAATTAATCCCTGTAAAAAGAAAATTATTTTCCAAACATCAACTTATTCTGGCCTGTCATTTTATCATATATCCTGTTGGTAAAACATTCCACAGGGCAGACAGGCACGTTGCAACTAAAGCTGTGTTTCATTTACTAAACCAACAAAAACAGAGTTGGTAGAACTCTCTGGATGCTTCATGTCTTACAGACAAGATAGGTGAATGCATCATCTTCTCCTCTTAAATAGTTCAGGACTGAACTAGGTTCAAAGGTTAAGTATCTAGAAAGATCCAAAGAACACATTTTTAAGAAAAAGGGAAGACCACGGAATGAACCTAACATGCCAACCAACTAGACTGAGGCCTACCCAGCCTGGGCAGGCTTTAGAACTCCTGTGGCCCAAGAAAGGGAGAGCTGCACGACATATTTTAAGCAAACAGAATGAAGGAGAAACCAGGACGCAGCGAGGCAAGCCCTAAATGGGAGGTTCACGGCAAGTGATCCAAGAACCTCGTGGAATAACCATCAGAGCCAAGGGCTGATGCCTTGGGGATAAGAAAATCCTTCATCGAATTTATTTTTCACATTGTGAACAAATGAAGGCGTGTATGCAGAGCACAGAGAAAGAGAGACAGAGACAGGGGAAATTCTCACAGCACTTTGAAAAGATCCACTGAGACTCTAAAATTACCCCAAATTTAATAAACCCTCATTACACAACAGGCAGAAGTAGAGAGCTCAGAATGAGAGACAGTGGCTTTAAAGCAGGGGTTCTCAACCTCAGCACAAATGATATTTGGGCCAGATAATTCCTTATCAGAGAGGGCTGGTCATCTTGTTTTGCAGCATCCCTGGCCTCGACCTAGGAAATGCCATCAGCGTGTCCCTCCCCACAAGCTGTAACAGCCAAAAATGGCTGCAGACGTTGCCAAATGCCTCCTGGGGAACAAAATCATCCCAGGTTGAGAAGCACTGCTTCAAAGCACCTGGGGCAAACATTTTGGAAAATGGATTATTAAGTAAACATTTACAGGACCAACATATTTTAAAAATCATATACGTGAGAACTCAGCACTGAAACAGAGATGGCAAAATCTGCTGCAGGAACTTGACCCAAATATGTTGCACAACATCCAGAATGCGTCTTCTTTTAACCCTAAATTGAAACATCTGCTCCTCTGGTGAGACATGCTAATGGCTTCTGAATTTAATACTAAAAGTCAGAGGCAGTGAGAGAAGATACTTGGGAGTGATTTTTCTGCAGTGAATCTTGTGAGAGCAAAATTACCAAAAGTACGGTAGTTTAACCCATATGCATGAAATGGAGTTTCTGAAATACTTGTTATTCCAGATGTCTCCTAATAACTACATGTAAGTAAGAAATGCTCCAGATGTGTAGAAGCACATGTGTGCATGGAGGAGACTGCTCAAATGAGTCAAGATGAAGGAAAATACCGACCCTTCTGAGATAAAGTCAGAAAGCACCGAAGGCTGTTCTGGCAGAACTCTCACATACAACAAAGGACTTCAGGCCCCTTTAGAATGAAGACGAGATAGATGCAGTTTCTCAGCCTACACTGTACTATGCTGGGACCACACTATTATTTGCTACAATGCAACACTGCCTATCCAGAAGAAACAATTTTTCCCAGGAAATGTACTAGTTTGTGACAGGAAAATGATACCTTAAAACAAAATCACTTAGAACCCCCCTGGTGAGTTTCAACATAAAACTTTTCTTCTTGACAAATCATTTCTACTGCAGTTTTTTCTGAATTTCATGAGACAGTCTCAAAATAGCTCCATAGACATCAAGACCAGGGGATCAGATTTGTCGTCTCAATAATAATACTATTACTGCCATTTGAACCATGTAATAAACAATTTGGGGAACTTTGAGTTGTCAAGGTAATTTCTTCTACATTAATTCACTTGTTGGTATGATAGTCTCACAAAACGGGTAGAAGAAATATGATCCACATTCTTGCAGGTAATGCCCTAACGCTGGGAGAGGTCCTGTGTTTTTAATAATTTTTCCTAAGAGGCTGCAACAATTCACATTTCTCCACTGGTATCTAAGAGTACCAGCCCCCTATTTCTTCAAGCAACAGCTGCTTCTTTCTCTCTTCAAAACCTCCCTGCCAGGTTGATAGGCAGGACAAGATACTTTACCTTTCTATCTGCATCTCTCTGACTCTCAGGCCAAATGACTTGTTCTTCTGGGAATTAATGCCTATGTTTCCCTCATTTTTCCTATTGCATTTTTTGCTTCCTTCCTGACGACTTCATTTGTGAGAACTTTCATATTAAAAATATTAACCTCCTTTCTGTCTTCTGCCTTGAAAATATTTTTTTCTCTAAAGAATTATGGTTTTATAATGTTTATTTGTGGTATATTTTGTCACATAACAGTTAAAATTTTTATTTAGTTAAATATGCCTTACCTTTCTAGGCCTGGCTAAGAAAGTCTCCTGTGCCCCTGGACTGTACATGTAGCTTCTTTGTTTTCGGGGGGGGGAGCGGAGAGTACAGAGTTCTCTTCATATTTCAATGCTCAAACCAACTGATACTCATTTTTATAAGGCACAACCAAAGGGTCCAATGCTGTTTCCTCCACAAACCCAATTATATAAACACTATTTATTAAATAATCCTTTTCCCAAGGAACTTAAATACCTACTCTAAAATTCTCACATATAATATCATTTATTGGAGGTTTGTCTACGATGTTCAAGCAATCAGCCTGTCATTTTTCACGTCCACACTGTGGTACTACTGGTTAGATTGCACAGTGCATGGGATCAGTTCCGGCACTGGGCGCCCCCCTCTGGGGGAAGCAGCCCCAGGGCAGCCGGCTCAGCACGTGGTGTGACTGCTGGATGGGTTCCTGCCCTGACTCTGCAGGGCACCTCTGAGTCACGTACACCTTAGGCTGCAGCCCTGGTTCCGCTAACTGCTACAAAGTCCTTCTTTCATCTTTTAAAACATGTCTTGGTTATCCTGAGCATTATACACGTTTAAGGCCATTTTATGCAACTCCAAGAGAATCTTCTAGGCAGAATCCCACCACACACGGGCATATTCTTCTTGGGAGAGCTGGGATTATGACAGCACTCACTCTCCCACCCAGGGCCACAGGAAGCTTTTCATCGCCTAGTGCTTGCTGACATCTTTCAGAAAGGTACTACACTTTTCTTCAGGAGGGGTTTGAGCCTTTCTTTTTACATTTATTCTGAGGTATTTTACAGTTTTTGTTCCTATTTTCACTAGCTGATCTTCCCCACTTCCCTTCTTCGGTATGCTCAGTGCCTTCCACTACTGTGAGCAGTTCTTCTTCGTGTGGCCACAAGTCTCCCTGCGCCCCCTCCCCGGGATTTCTCTTGTTCAAACCATCTTCCTCTCCCTGGCGGCCAGGCCCCTTTGGAGGAGTGGTTACTATTCTTGGTTAGCACACCTGGGTTCTGCTCTGCTTTCTAAAATGATGGCTGGTCCCCTCCTGTGGAAGGTGAAGCACCTCCCCAGGTCTTCCCCCAGCCCTCCCTGGCAGTCTCTTCCAGCCCCAGGAGCAAGAAAGATACCAGGGACCAGGGTGTCTGGTTACCCTTGAATGCACTGACAGTCACCTTCCCCACTGAAGGTCAAAAGATTTCTGCAGGCCCAGGCATTTTGCAAGATGTTCTGCTTTGCAGTACCCATCTCTTGGGCTCTCTGATGGCATTATCCCGTGCCTGCAGCCCGTGGTGGGGAGGCTGCACCAGTGCTCTCCACGGACCCAGGGACTCAGGACTGCTCCAGATGCAAGGAGACCTAGGCCCCACCCGCCACCCTGCTCAGGCCTGTGAGGCTGAGGTTTGGGAAAGTGTTTGTATGCAGGCCACCATCTCCCCAGAGTCCCCTGCTTCTTCTGAATCGGAATCTGAAGGGGGAAAAGGCTTCATTGATGACAAGATCCTTCCCTCTCATTTGATATTCTGAAGGGACTAAAAACCAGAGAAGCAGAGCAGCTTTCTTACTCAATGGGCATGGCAGCCTGGGTCAGGACAGCCTAAATTGTCTCTCAGTGCACCACTCGGAAGTCTTCCTGAGGAAGGCTTACTGAATGGCATTTACCTCCAGATTTGTCCCTGACCAACACAACCCTGGGTTTCTCCCTACGATGCAGAATTAGAAATCATGCAAGCAACCTCTTCTCTACATTAAGCCTTCTAAAAGAATCAGTACAATAACATTTCTCCTTAACATATTACAAATGTCCTTCGCTTATGACAGGCTACAAAGCATAGTCAGTAAAAGGCTCAGAATAAATACTGCTTTTCTCAGAGACGTAGCTCCTGGAATAGAAGAAATATTAAAATACAGATCCAACTGTGCTATGGGGACACAATTTCTTTTGATGCAGTTTGTATGGTGACATAAGACACCATTAGTATTCACAGCTTGAGACCCAAATCTCAATGTTCTCTAGTAAAGCAGTAATGACAGCAATAACCCGGGGAAACTAATTTCACCCAATAATTTTCTGACAATGATCAACAATGCTGGAATTCAGAAGGAATGGTGAACTCTTTACTTTCCTCCTTGGGTAAAAATATGGTGAGACTGGCCGTGCCGACGGTTACCTGTGTGCCATGCAAGCCAGACCCCACGGTGGCCACTGCAGAGTCACCATTTCCATGCAATTGCTGTACTGCCCCTGAGGTGGTGACATTCCCATTTTAAGGATGAAGATACTGAGGGTCAGAGGGGGTTAAGTCAGTGCCCCAAAGCTTACAAGTAGAAGTCAGGAGACCTACTCCAAAACTAAAGTAACCCTTGCTTTCCAAGTTCAGATTATTAGGGGAAAAAATGCTGAGAAATGGGAATTGCC
Organism: Ailuropoda melanoleuca; assembly: GCF_002007445.2. Taxonomy (NCBI): domain Eukaryota; kingdom Metazoa; phylum Chordata; class Mammalia; order Carnivora; family Ursidae; genus Ailuropoda; species Ailuropoda melanoleuca. The sequence goes on from NC_048226.1 coordinate 24,075,134, forward strand.
AAACTGTACATATTTTTGCCAGTCTTCATTCAGAAAAAAACAAAACAGGAGCTCCTGGGTGACTCCGTCAGTTAGGCATCTGACTCTTTACTTTGGCTCAGGTCACGATCTCAGGGGTGTGAGCTCGAGCCCCACATTGGGCTCCACGCTGGGCATGGAGCCTGTTTGGGATTCTGTCTTCCTCCGCCCCTCCCATCATCTCGCACAAGCACGCTCGCTCATGCTCTCTCTCTCTCCCTCAAAAAAAAAAAAAAAAGACAACTCAATTTAGAAAGAAACAAAACAAAAAATTTCTCTTCTTTGGAAAACTGAGCAGAATACACCTGGTTACATACAAAGTGCCTTCTGTCACCTCACAAATATACAAAGATAAGAAGCATGCTCCTCTGAGGAACTGAATCAGCCAGGAGGTTCCCACCCCATCAGCACCAAATCACTGTCGTATAGCTGAGCCCACCCCATGAGGCAGAATGACTGTCACACAGGTCCCCAATGGGGAAAGGCCTACACCAACCTCTTACCTCTGGTCCAGTTTTAAACATGGAAATATTGACGACTTTGGGCCTTCGCTGTAGTCTGCCGAGGTGAAGGAATAACAGACTTTCCTCAATCCTCCCTAGCGATTTGGGATTGAAAGGACTTGTGACTAAGAGCAAAATATCATTTTAATGTTTTTGGACTTCTGCTTATGTCTTTAAGAATCCAAATGAACTGGACTTATGATTTTGGCTTCAGCAATGTGTTATTATCCATACCACTTCTGTTAATAGTAGTATGTATTTTCCCAAAGTGTACCAGATAGGTACCAGCACTAAAATTACTGCCTGAAAATATTTCTGTAGACATTTTATCCCTTAACCCTGGAGTCATGTGTCATGAAATCCACTGGGAAAACCTGACCTGTGAAAAGTTTATTTTAGAGCCAATGACTACAAGCCCAGCCCCAGTTTACATCTTTCATCCATACTGCCGTGGTTCTGTTATAACCCAGTACGCACACACAGCCATGCCCAGATACCCAAAGCTCCCACAGCAGGATGCTGGCTAGGGGGCTTAAGAGATGCCTCTGTTGATACAAAAACTAGCAGAGAGCAGTCTTCCTCCTTCCTAGTGTGGCATCTTTCCACCGGGGGATGTAATGGATCCATGAACAGGTAACCCCATGGCAAGCAGACATCCTGGGAATGGTCTGGACAGGTGTTCTCTGCCTGCAACCTGCCTGGTGTCCCCCTGGAATGGGCCAACTGGACTGCAGGAAAACAACATGTCTCTGGGCAGAAGACAGGAGTAGCAATAATTTGAACTTGACTCTCCCTCTTTCAGAAGCTTTGGGAACCTTAGTAAGTTGGAAATGTTATTTTTCCAGAAAAGAATTCAGAAAGCACAAACCTTTGTATATAGGTCTCCTCAGTGGCAAGACAAAAGGTTCTGACTCCAGGTCCCCCCACTCCCTTTCCTACCCCCCTCTCCTCCCCTCCCCCACTCTGTGGGCAAGGAGAGGTGCCTGAGGCCAGCACATGGTGGCTCCCTGCTCCCTCATCCCTGTCTTCCCTGAATGCCTTCCAGGGACTCTGCTCCCTTGAACTCAAGTCTATCTCTGACTTCTCTATTTTGTGCTACTTTTTTTTTTTTTTCTTTTGAATCACAGACTCATTCCTGATGGAGATGGGATGCCTTCCAAAGGGTGGGCAAGTTTTCAGGCCCCTCCAGTGGAGACAGCCCCCAGAAAGAGCAGCCCCCCAGCTGCCCATCTTCCCTCTCCCCTGGGGCTAGGGCTGAGCCTCTGCTCTACTCTGAGCCCAGGGACACCTTAACAAGAGACTGCTGTCCTGGGGGCAGAGGACAGAGACCACAGCACAGGCCAGAGGCACCACCCTGATCCCACCCTTGGCCAAGGTTCCACATCCTCCAGGCAAGTACATGGAATTAGGCTGTCAAATGGAGGGACCATGATCACCATAGTAAGTTTTCTGAAAACACAGCTCAATATAAGAGTTTTGTGACTATTACAAATGTGGTCTTAGGCTTCCTCAAAACTTTACCCTTGCAAGGTTTGTCAAGGCAACAAATCTGGGATATGGACTTTGTTAACTGGCCAAGAAAGAACCTCGTATGTCTCTCATCTGCCTTCCCCCTTCAACTTGTTGTTATGACCTCCTAGCACCTCTGACATCTGACACTCTTCTGGTGATGACAGTCCTGGGAGAGCTAGACTCCGCAGCCAACTAAATCAAAGTATCTTGGAGGCAAATAAGTGTTCTTGAGGTGCCAAGTGCAGCCTGTGTTTTGTGACTCAAGAGCCTGGCTTCAAAGCTAGGGTGGTTCCCATCTCTGAGGCCAGTGCCCCAGGGTGAGCCCGCCCAGCCCCCACTGCCTGCTGTGCCCCTGCTGCCAGGACAGCTTCAACAGGCACACCCAAAGCCCAGGAAGCATTGTCCGTGCAGGTCATTTGTCACACCCAAAGGGGTCAAGCCCCCCACCTTCATATGGATGGCAGAATGTACATGTGAAATCACAATGACTCTTGGAATGTGCCTGATGGGAGAAGGGTGAAGATCAGCTACCACAGCCCATCTATGGACATCCAGCAAATGACCAAGGACACATCAGAAGGCAGCACAGAACAACAAAAAGATTCAAATCAACAGGAGAAAAACCAGGCTCTTTCTGATTCTTCTCTCCTTCTTGCAAAGTGCCAGATTCCAATCGGGTGAAACAGCTTCCAAGCCTCTACTGCTCAAGTGGACAGGATGACACACAAGCACTGAACAAAAAAACGAACTCTCTCCAGATCATGGAGAAAAACCCGATTCTGCGGGAGCTGCCCGAGCCCTCTAGCCAGCCATCCCCTTCCCCATCCCCATCCTCAGAAATGCCACCAGCATATGGACAAACCAGATAAAGCGGCTCCACCTGGAGTCCCCAGGAAAGCAACCTGAGCCTAGTTTAGCGTGGAAAGGCCTGTCCTGCAGCCCACTCTGGAACATGCCCTGAGGCTTCCCACCTGTAACTAAATCCACTTTATTTCAAACACCAATACTCACCGTCATGATGCTAAGCATCTATTTCTCATTTACTTGTTTTATTTTTCAGTTTTACTACCAGTATTTCAACACCACCAGAGACCATGTTTTCACAGAGGTAAAATCCTTGCATTTAATATATTCCTGGTGTTCGAATAACTAGCTGACTGCACTATCCTCATGTTGTACCAGATTAGAGCTTCAGCCACAGGCCAAGGGGATGGTGAATCACTCCGGGTGAAGGGAAAATGTGTTTCCTTTTAGGTAAGTAAACTGAAGAAAAGAAAACCCTTTGGATGACAGTGCACAGCGTCCCCAGGGAGATGGGGCTGTATTAGGGGGTTCATCCCACGTGTGCTCACCCACATGCTGTCATGTACATACTGGGATTTGAGGCTACTCAGCCAGCCCCTCCCCAGCCCCCCCAAGGCAGGAGCCCAGGCATGGTGGATGGGGGTGTCTGGGTGCCCCTCAGCAGCACCTGGGCACACAGCACAAGGCAAGTGAGCTGAGAAGAGGAGTCCAGGGCAGAATCAGACCCCCAAGCTAAGCCTCTGATGTGGCATTTGTAGTCTGCATAGCCAGTCATGTCTCTGAGCCTCAGTATCCCTATCTGTAAAGTGAGGACAACAGTTACTGTGACAGCATAGTGGGTGGTGGGGAGTGGATGTGTTAATGTGGGTAAGGCAGCACTGAGCTCACTTCTGTACTCAGGGCTGCTGTGAATGCATCTCAGGTGCAAGTTTCTGGGGGAAGGTGCAACCACTCAGCCTTGAAATGCTGATTCTTATTCATGTCCCGTGCAGCCAACATCTGGGTCTCAATTTGCTCATTTTGGTAAAACTGTTCCATCTGGCTTGGAATAGCTTGACTTTAAGAAAAAATACACATCCCAGCTCTTTAAAGCACCCTGGCCCTGACACCACTGCAACAAGGCTTACCTGGCCAGCTGTCCTTTCCCACCAATGAGCAGGAAGGGCATTAGAGTCCACCTTGGGGAATGCCTCACACCAATCTCTGAACCCTAAGATGTCTGCCAGAACACAAAAGCCACTGTAGCAGCAAATCTCCTATGTTAGGGATTCATCACACTGGTAACTGATACAGGCTGGTGAGCAGCTAGCCACATGCCCTAGGCCAAAGGCTCCCAGTCTTCCAAAGGGAAGGAGCTCATCTACATTTTTATGTCAACACAGGGAACACGCACTCCACATGATGGGGGCATGTGGCCTACTTAGGTTCAGTACCACATACAAAGCCATCTTTGTTCACCAGAGAGACTTCTTAAATTATTTTCCTGTTTTAAGTCAGTAAAATGTTGCTTTTGGGCCAAGATGTTATTTGGGAACTCTCCATCAGGATACTTTTCTTCTTAGAACAGAACAGAAATTGGGCAAAGTGCACGGTGGAAACACTGGCGTATGCCCATCCCCACAGTACAGACTGTGTTGTCTTAACATCACAAACATTGAGTTGGGGTTTCCTCTTTGAAAACTGAGATGAACACACTGATAAATGTCAAGGCAGATTCTCTCAGTCCTGAGAACCTCTCTCACTGCAACCTAGCACTATGTGGACAGTCTCCTGAGCCAGTAATATCATGAACCTGTGTCCTATGGCTGCTGTAGCAGATTGCCACAAACTTAGTAGCTTAAAACCATACAAATGTACGATCTTATAGTTCTGGAGGTCAGAATCTGACCACTGAGCTAAAATCAAGGTATTAACAGGGCTGTGTCCCTTTCTGGAGATTCTAGGGGAGAATCTGTTTCCTTGCCTCCTCCAGTTTCTAAGAGGCCGCCCACATTCCTTGGCTCATGGCCTCTTCTTCCATCTTCAAAGCCAACAATGGAGGCCAAGTATTTCCTACTGAGTTACCATCTTTCTGGTTCTCTCTCTCATTCTTTCTTCTACCTTATGGACCTCTGTGATTACATTGGGCTCACCTAGAAAATCCAAAAGAATCTCCTTATTTTAAGGCCATGCAATGTTAACCACTTTAATTCCACTTTGCCATGTAACCTAAAATATTCACAGGTTCTGAGGATAAGATGATGGACATAATTGGGGAGGCCATTATTTTGCCTGAAATAAATCATAAACCAAAATTTGGTACATACAACTGCATTATAAATATGAGGAGAGTGTGGCTGATATTCAGCGGGGTGTGCCATTTTAGGGATTTCACCTGGAACTCAGTTTCCACCTGGTGCCCACATGACCAAGGGAACTTTGGGAGGTGGGATTATTCCTGATAAGGCAAAGCCAAGTTTCAACAATATATCTGCATCTGACCTCCCAGACATAGCAATCTCAGGGGTCCAAAGGGAAGCAAATCGTTAGTAAGAAAGTAGGTAGTGACACTGTGGCCCATGCTAGTCTCCCACCCTCCCAGTCTACCACGTTGTCTCCTCTGACACCTGAATTACACTCTACCACCTAGGCTCCTTTCTTTCACGCATTCATTTATCAAGTGTCTGTTGGTTCTACAGGGCACATACTAGGTGCTAAGGACACACCAGGTGTTAAGCAAAGTGGGCCTGCCAATGTCCTCTTGCCATCTGGGCATCTGCACATTTCCTCTGCTTCTTGGCCACAAGGACTGTGTCTCTAGAGCAATTCACCCACTATCAAGGGTTCTTCCAAGAATCAAAATAAGCAGCCTGAATTTCTCTGTCTTTGTGAGTCCGTATGAACCACGGTTTGGTCCCAGTGTAGCTGGCTTTATCCTGAGGCAGACTAAATCCAGTCCCCATTCACAAGTGCCTTTGTCTCCAGCACTTGTTCCATAAAGATATACATTCTTAAAATTCCAAAGCATGTTACCATCCTGTTTGGACTTGCAAGATGACTCACAGTGGACATGTCAGCAGGTGAACTGAATTGAACTGAATAGTGGATTCAGAGAACCCGGGACTGAAGCTCACTCAGTTTTGACCACTCCAGGCAGTTCCCAAACCTCCACAGGCCTTGGCTTCTCAGAGTATAGAATGGGAGCAGCAGCCCTCCTCCCAGACGCAGACACGCGTGTTATCTCTAACACCACCCATGTGCTGCTGGTCTATCTTCACAATGCTCTGCCCCCAAGACGTGTGTGTACATATGTATCTGTGTGTATATGTGTATGGGCTCTGTGTGTGCACACATGCACATGCTGGTACACATAGATATACACATAAAGGATAAATAACAGAGAGGCATCAAATTAGAGCAGAAAGAGCATGAGACCTAAAATAAGCAACAAGTGTTCAAGTTCATCTCTGCCACCCGCTGTGCACGTGTGCCTGGACACACCATCCAACTTCTGTGAATGTAAACTTGAAGTCATTTCATCTGTAAAATATGGCCAATGATGCAAAGCAAATTGCGTCTCAGAACTGTCCTTGAGAATCAAATCAGAATTTTCACAGCACACATTAGGTATTTGTTGAATATTTAATATTCAAATAAATAGCTCTTGAATAACTGAATAAATAAATGTGAAACTTCTTCTAAAAGTATAAAACATTACAGAAGTGTTAGGAATTTTAAGTATTGGCTTTTTATATTTGCTTAAATTATAATATATCCCGTGTATGTAGATGCTCTTTGTTTGGAAAACAGAGAGGCAAGAATGGAGGAAAAGTCAACACTTTCTTGAAATAAGGCACACTGGAGCACCTGGGTGGCTCAGTCGGTTAAGCATCCAACTTTGGATTTCAGCTCAGGTCATTATCTCAGGGTTGTGAGATCAAGACCTGCCACAGGGTCAGGAGGGAGTCTGCTTGAGATTTTCTCCCTCTCCCTCTGTCCCTCCCATGCTCACACTTGCTCTCTCTCTCCCCCACTCCAGAATAAATAAATAAATCTTAAAAAAAATAAATATAAGGTGCCTTGCCAGAACAGTATATCAACGGTGGTCCACAGGGATATTCTTAGAGAAGCCAGCCCCAATATCCACACACGGGCCCACGTGAGCCTGCAGGGTCCCCACTCAATGTCACTTTCCAAGCTTGTTTTTGGATGACTGGTTGAATCCCTTGGACCCACTCTGCAGATGCAATCTGCCATGCCCAGCCACACACTGGCCTTGGAGCTAGGATCTCACAAGGGATTTGAACTATACTGCCACCTGTGTGGCTTTAAGTTCATTCTGTGCCTAAGGGTCGTGATCCAGGAAAAGAGATACCACCTTTATTTTAAAAAAAAAATCCTTTATCATCATCAATTTTTCAGTGGTAGCATTTACCAAAAAATGCACCCACCCACTACAGCACCTTCACATTTCTGTACTCTCTCTGAGTTGAAACAGTAATGAGTTGGCTATTAATAGATTTTGATGAGGAAAATAATGCATTAACATACAAGCCGAGTCCAGATAAAAGTCAAAGTCTTATAGACCAACAAATGTGGGTCATGTTTCTCTCTAGCACCTTCCTGGCACCACAGATTGAAGGGTTATGTTTCTCTTGTTGGGGCAGAATACAAGGAAATGTTAAATCCATAGGTAAAAAATGAAGGTTAGGCTATTTTCCTTTCCCAAACTAACCTAACTCTAGGGATTGCCCAACATTTCATAATTTGCTTCGAAAATAAGTTTCTACCTTTACTAAAAATAAAAGACAAAAAAATAAAACCTGTAATTCCTATAATTCCTAAACAGACTGGAGGAAAAGGTATTTTAGAATCAAAGATGGAAGGCACATGTGCTATTTATTTCAAATAATTTTGCCAAGAAGTTTACCTTACTTATTACAAGTGGCCATAAACTTACTGCTTTGAGAAGAAGCAATGAAAACTGCTCAACATGATTATTTCTATATGGAAGACTAAACGTCCTCTTGGCCGTGCATCGAACAAATGATTTTTCACTCATTCCATGGACTATGGAAAACAGCTGCCCTAACACATTCTTTTCCTCCTCCCTTCCATAAATGTTCCCTTTCCCCAAGCCATAACTCATTCTTTCTCCAGGAATAACTGAAGGGCGGGCACATATTTTTCTCAACTGCATCTAAATTACAGTTCTGACCATGGCTTACACCTCAACACACCCATGTTTCCGTCAAACGGATGGACCTCCACCATAGCTCAGAGTGTAGCTTTTTAGTAAGCAACAAAAGAGTGAAAGGGATGAGCTGAGAGGTTCTCAGGACTTTTAAAGAATGACTACAGTGAGTGTGAGACTAGAAAAACATCCCTCATCACTTCTTCACTGAGTGGAATCTTTGAATCTTTCAAGAATGGGTTCCCTTGCCTTCTTCTCTCTACTACCGAGTACCTCTGAATTCTTTAGGTGACCACGTGCCCCGTCTCTGAGTACCTGCACCCCAGGCAGTTGGGATGGGAATCCAGGTAATGCCCTAGCCTGACCATGTGCCTTCCCACCCACTCCCCTGCAGCCACGTGCACAGGGCCCCAGCTGGTCTCTAGGCCATCCATCCCCACACCCAGTCACAGCAGGTGTCCCAGAGATGCTCTGCCTTGACAATTCTTGTGACAGTCAAGCATTCTTCGTGGGATGACAGTTTTAAATGAAATCCTAATTAATCAAATGTTTTTAAAAGAAAAATGCATTAATTGGTGCCAGTTGGGACTCTGAACTGACTTCGTTATGAATTTTGTAGCTGTCTTGATAGTGGAGGTGAAGGTAAAATCTGACTGATTTCTTTGAGGAAGACCACAGAAGAACATATTAGTAAGAAAAAAAGCCATAAGCAATCATCGAATAACATTTAAAGTTAAATATATTTACTTTTCAAATGTGCCAAATATATCAGCAGGCTGATAGATCACACCCCCTGATTTAACTCTTTGTTCTCATGCTGTGCTGCATTAATAAGGCCCTTCATTTTGCAATTTGAAAATAACATTGCCAAGAGTCACCCCTGGATTTCAAGGATCCTTCCTAGTTCTCAAATTTGTTCTCCTACTGCATTTGCTTTTTGTTAAGGTTTCAATATGGCTTTACTGTCTTGCCAGGCATTTGGATTAAGTAGCTAGCCATAAATTAACGGTTAAATGAACAAAAAGGATTATTTCAACACAAATGCGCAACGAGTCTCATTAAAACATTCTCTCATTTGTGTCTTGTTTCTCAGGTGGAAAACATTTGTGTAAGTAAACTACTGATTCCCAACTCGTGGTTTTTTTGTTTTTTTTTTTTGCCAATATTGTTCCCCGACTGGGTGATGAGCCTGGATCTACAGTATTTTTATGCCAAATACTGTCCGTTCATTGGAGAAACCTAGAGAAGTTTCTTGGATAAGGTAGGGTTTGGGTTTATGATTAGAGGCTGGGAACACAAGTGCTAACATTTAAACAAGCTTTCCTGGATTTTGGGAAAGACCAAAGTAGTTAGGAGGAGGTGATGTGCTCATTGACTGACCACGAGATGGGGATGTGTAGAGAGGCCAGATGTAAGCAATAAGGTCCTAACAGAAGAGGGGCCCCAATGTGGGGAGAAGATACATGATGACTAAATGAGAGAGTCGCTATTTTATTCTCCGAAGCCTGGGCCCTGCAACTTTCTGAGCATTGGGACCAACTGCATTCTGAGCAAGAGCACCCCTGGTGGCCAGGGATGGGATGTTATGAAGTGGAGAGAAGGGACTACCACCAGAAAAAGCCCAGCTGTGTAGGATGGTGCAAACCCTGAAAGAGGTCATGATGGGGGACAGCTCCTCCTAGGATATAGGAGGAAGCCTGTAATTCTCGTATTTCCCAGAGTCTAGCAGTGAGCGAGGGGAAAGAGGTGAGTCATGAACCAAGGACATTCACTCCCCAAACCTTCAGGGACAATTACTGCTTGGCAGAGTAATGGAGGACATGCATTTTACTCTGATTTTCCTTAAGGAATGGATTTTCTTTCAAAATCAAAGACAAAGAAAAAAAATCAAATGGAGCATCAAGCCTTAATTTAAGAAACCCATCCACTTCACCATAAATTTGCTAGAGCTAAAATAAACAAAAGACTCATTTACTTTATACAAGAATTTTTTTTTTTTTTGTAAAGTCTATCTTCAATGTAGCACATAATTAAATTTCTGCCTTCTATGTTTCATTTGTATTCACTTCCCTTTTATTCTTGGGAAGACCTCCAAGTCATTCATAGGGTCACAGATATACAGTATGCCTGAGAACTGTGCCCATCACCCAGGATATGCTAGGAAGGCAAGAAGACATTTCTACAACTGCAGTGATCTAGTCTCCAGCAGCACATTATGATTTAAGCATGGGTCTTGCTACTAAAAATCCCGAAACAGAATAAGAAAGGGACCAAAGACACTTAGCCTTCTTTCCCACGGCCTTCATTCTCAGTTCCACCTTTGGAGTGCTGCCGCTGGAGAATTTCGATCTGTGATGGTCACCCAACACGGAAGTGGCCTGTCCTGGAGTCACCAAGCTAAAGACTCTAAGTACGTCACGTAGATCTAGGATATGGGTGATAAACTATCTGAACATAAGAAATCAATTACAAGAACTTTTTTCTGAAAAAATTGGGAGTGTATTTTAGAGCCTAGTCTTAAAAATCAGGGTCATCAACCAAAGACTAAGGCTTGCTGGCAGTCTCTCCCATCACTGATGGCTAACTCCCAATGATCCATGGCAGTGATAGGGAGTAAGGAATGAGGAAGCCGGAGCAGGATAACCATTCTCAAGCTCTTCACGTCCCACAGACCTTCTAATAAGGCCTGTTCTCAGAAAGCCCAAGAGCCTAGTTCGAGTTTCCATAATTTTGCTGTCCTTGGTCACCTGACAGGATAGCTGCTACAGAAACAGTGGGGTTGCCAGGAAAACAAGAGTGGGGCAGAAGACTCCGGTGAGTTACTGACTGGACAATTAGAGCCTGACATGCCCACTCACATCTCTTAGAAGTCACAACCACTCATAGGCAGTTCAAGTGCAGACCAACCCTCTTGCCTGCATATTCTACAGTTCTTTTAAATCTGAATGTGTTCTAGGGAATGCACATCTATGTATTTAACCGTTTTCGAAGTGTAGCAATGCCAACAGGGCTCTGAGCACACAGACTGCTTTGCAAATGTTAAAAATACACCATGAGGGGCACCTGGCTGGCTCAGTCAGTAGAGCTTGCAACTCTTGATCTTGGGGTCAGGAGTTCAAGCCCCACGTTGGGCATAGATTTTACTGAAAAAAACATTTTTTAAAAAATCATCAAAGATAGCCAAAGAAAATAATAGCCAAACTGAACTCAGATTATGTGTCCAACAGGGCTTTACTTCATACTTGTCTGCAACAGACACAAGATCAACAAGCCATGTTTCTGCCATCATCTGAAAACAGCAAATAGTCCCAACAAACAGTTCTGGGATTCCAGTGGTCAACCACTGGGTGGTCAGTGAATCGCCTTCAAAGCCAGGAAACTGAGGTGCTACAAAGACGCAAATGCTATAAATTATATTTAAAAGCTAAGTAGAGGACATATGATGGCCTCCCTCTGACTATAACCATACAAAAGCAGAGGAAAAAGCAATTATGTCCTGATTTGAGCATAAGCCGAAGTCCCCTAGCTATGTGACAACCAACGTGTTTTAATGGGGTGGAGGAACTGTATTATCCAGCAAGGGTCACAGATGATCTTGCAAACACCTTAGCACAAATTATACTTTATTGGATTAATTACAACCCTTAACACCCTTCAGCTACCAGGCAATGGGGTCCTTCAAAAATGGGTCCTAGTTGGGTCAGTATGGGTAGGTTACAGGAGACTGGGGGAAAGTCAGCATCAGAGAACAGTGCATGGACCCAGATGGGAGCTGCCAGGATGTCACAGCCCATGGTTCTTGCAGCCGCTTCACAGATACTAGAGTTGAGTGATTAAGAGGAAGAAGAAGGCCAGAAGCAAATTTTGGTGACTGGCCAGTTCTTGGCCACCAAGAGAGTGACACATTCCACTAAGACATAAGTCAGGGTTGGGAGAAGAAAGGAGAGGAAGAAACTAAGAGAAAGCAACAAGAGATAAGGAGGGAAGGCTGAGAAGAAAGTGTGGGGCATGCCGGAAGCCCCCCAGTAGCCCCTCGTGGAAACTACCCCTGCGGGTCTGCTCCCACTTTAAACAGATGGAGACAGTGCATACTGTCATCTCCACTATTTTTCAAGTATGTATGGCAAGACCATGCCTAAACGGAAAAGCAATCCAAAAATTCACAAGAAAGGTAATGAAAAAGCACTTGTGAGATTGTGGGAAGGAAAAGACTCAACGGCTCAGAAACACCACACGTGTCAGGAGTACAAAGACGGCACACGCAGGTTCTCTGATACATGGGGGCTGAGCTCAGATGCAGCCCGGACTCCAGGAGCTTCCTCGGTATGGCTGGACTTCAACTGGTCCCTGCCAGCCACTGTGTCCATGCCTAGATGCAGCCCACTGCTCTCCACTCTACAAGACCTGTCCTGGAGGCCAGGGGAAACTGAGGCATGTGGTTGGAGCTGCCAGTGGGCAGAGAGCCACAGCCCTTGGCAGGGCATAGCATTACACAGGAACTGCACACAAGGTTCTCACTCAGTGCATGTTCCAGGTTTCTCCCCACACGGCTCCTCTGAGATTGACCAGAGACAATCAGGAGACAAGAGGGGAAGAACATTGCTAAGCGCCAGGATGACAGCTCTGGTCCCTGCTTGACAGGCTAAGAAACTGAAGCCTAGGGGTTACAACCAAAATGACTGAGTTTTAGTTTTGGATTTTTGGGTTTTTTTTTTTTTAAGCTTCCTTAGTTTCTGACAACTCTCTGGTGAAGAACATGGTATCAATCACACTTAAAAAATAAGAAGTCAGGAAACAGGAACCTCACTCAGTTTCTTACAGCCTTAAAGAACACTTTTGTAGTTTGGATATCATACCCTGTACTGAGTACAAAGCTCTATTTGTTTCTGCTTTGTAACGTAGAGTGTTATGTTCTACCCGTTGCTACACAATCACTTTGAGGAAACATTACTACAAAAATAAATAAGTTTCTTTTTTCATTCAAAGCGAGGGAAAATAACAAGGACGCCCAAAGCACACCCACAAACCTCTTCCAAGAACACTTACATTTGTTCCTGGGCTGGCAAGAATGCTTTGCTGATGATATCAAAGCCCTTTAATTTATCTACAATCAACCTGACTTAAACGCAGGGGAAAAAATACTCATTTTGTTCCGCTTTAAATTAAAACAAGCTATTTTTTTTGGTACTGGGCTGTCTTTATTTTTCTTTGAACTCAGGGGAATACACTATTCCGAAACCTTGTACTATTATTCTTTCCTGACTATAAAAAGGCAGCCAAACACATTATTAATCTCTGAGTTGGATTTTTAGAGAAGACAAACTATAATTCCATTTTCAAAAATGACCACAAACTTCCGCTTTTGACCAAGATGGAATACAGGTATAGGATTTACCCTCCTCTGTGGAACAAGTTAAGAAACTGGAACAAAATACTCTTTTTAAAAAATGGTTTTCCAACATGGGACCACAGGGACCAAAGAAGAGGGGAATAAACAAGGTGAGCCTCACGCTTGCCCCACAATGTTGTCTGGAGAAAGTTGCCGCGCTGCAGACAGGGATGCGGAACAAGGTCTCTCTAAGAAGATGGGATGGAGATGAGGGTCGAGAGAAGCCAAGGCAGCTGCAGTCTGCAGGGCAGAGTGCCAGATAGAGGAGAGCTTCCCAGAGAGCTGCCCAGTGTGATAACTGTAAGCGATGTATTCAAGAAGCTACAGAAAAGATTAAAAAAAAAATAAAGATCCAAATCAAACTTCCAGAGTTGAAAACTATAAAGTCTGAGATAAAAAAAACCCACTGGATGGGAAAACTGGGAGAGAGGACAATGGAGGGCGGCAGAGGGTACCCCTTGGGTTTTCAGCTGAAACTTGATCAGTGTTGTGTGTGAGGAAACTACCAAAGGCCAGGAAAGAGCCACCTGAAAAAAAAGACAAACAAAAAAACAAAGGGAAGATGGCTGGAGCTCACAGAGGTCCAGGAAAAGTCCTTGCTGTCATCGGCCATGGTAGAAAATCTCTTAATTCATAGGGCACCAGGTAGAGTAATCTGATGGATATTATTCTCAGTAGTGGAGAGAAAATGAGCCACAGACAAGCCTGCTCTAATCCTGCCCCACTAAGGTTACATACAGGTAAGGCTCTACAAGACCAAAATCTTTCTAAGTAATTTTACAACACTGAGAACAAAACTCAAGAACATTTACAGGAATAAACGTCCAAAATACATAAAGAACTCATAAAACTCAATATCAAAAAAAAACAAAAACAAAACCCAATTTAAAAATAGGTAGAGGATCTGAACAGACATTTTTCCAGAGAAGACAGACAAATCACAAATAGACGTATGAAAAGATGCTCAGCATCTCTGATCATTAGGTAAACAGAAATTAAAACCACAATGAGAGGGGCACCTGGCTGGCTCCAATCAGAAGAGTGTGTGACTCTTGATCTCAGGGTTGTGAGTTCAGAGCCTCATATTGAGTGTAGAGATTGCATAAATAAATAAAACTTAAAAAAAGAAAAACCCATGATGAGGTATCACTTCACATCTGTCAGAATGGCCAGTATGAAAAAGACGATAAATAACAAGTGTTGGCAAGGATGTAGAGAAAAGAGAATGAACTGCTGGTAAGAATAAGAATATAAATTGGTGCAGTCACTACGGAAAACAGTACGGAGGTTCCTTAAAAAGTTAAATATAGGGGCGCCTGGGTGGCACAGCGGTTAAGCGTCTGCCTTCGGCTCAGGGCGTGATCCCGGCGTTGTGGGATCGAGCCCCACATCAGGCTCCTCCGCTATGAGCCTGCTTCTTCCTCTCCCACTCCCCCTGCTTGTGTTCCCTCTCTCGCTGGCTGTCTCTATCTCTGTCAAATAAATAAATAAAATCTTTAAAAAAAAAAAAAGTTAAATATAGAACTACCATATGATCTAGGTATTTATGTGAAGAAAACAAAAACACTGGGACCCTGGGTGGCTCAGCTGCTTAAGTGTCCAACTCCTGGTTTCAGCTCAAGTCATGATCTCAGGGTCGTGAGATCAAGCCCCATGTCAGGCTCCATGCTCAGTGGAGAGTTGGCTTGACATTCTCTCCCTCTGCCCCTCCCCCCACTAAAATAAATAAATAAATCTTTACAAAAAAGAAACAAAAAACACTAATTCCAAAAGATGTATGCACCCTACTGTCACTGCATCATTAATTACAATAGCCAAGATGTGAAGGCAACCTAAATGTCCACTGATAGATGACTTTCTATCTAATATTATTCCATTTTATGTATATGATGAAATATTACTCAGAAATAAAAAATGAGATCTTTCCATTTGCAAGAACATGGATGAACCTAGAGGCCATTATGCTAAGTGAAATAAGTTAAACAGAGAAAGAAAAATACCATAAGATTTCACTTACATGTGTAATCTAAAAAATAAAACAAACATGAAAGAAAACAGAAACAAACTCATAGATACTGAGAACAAAGTGGTGGTTGCCAGAGAAGAGAGGGGTAAAGGGAAGGGCAACATAGATAACAGGCTTTTAGAGGTACAATCACCCAGTTTAATAAATAAGATGGGATGTAATGTATAGCAGAGGGACTATATTCACATAACAATTTCATATGGTGTAGGTGGTAATTAGACTTATCGTGGTGACCATTTCATAGTATAAATATTCATCCTCCTNCGTGGTGACCATTTCATAGTATACATATTCATCCTCCTGTGTACCTGCAACTAATACAACACTGTATGTCAATTACTCTTCAATTAAGAAAAAAAAAAAAGAACATTTATAGGAACACAAAAATGTCCCAAAATGTATAAGGTGAAATTCAAAACGCTCGACCTGTGCTAAAAAATTATCAGGCATGCAAAGAAACTGGAAAATATAACCAATAATAAGGATACAAAGCAATCAGTACAGATTCAGAAATGATACAGATAAAATAAATAAGAAATTAAGATAGTTGTGATAACTGTAATCCATGTGTTCAAGAAGCTACACAAAAGATTAAAAAAAAAAAAGACGCAAATCAAACTTCCAGAGTTGAAAAATACAAAGTCTGAGATAAAGAACCCATTGGATGGGATTAATGGCAGACTAGACAGCATAACAGAAAAAAAAAATTTGGGAACTTGAATACACACAATAGAAACTATCCAGTATGAAACATAGATTAAAAAAATAAGATGGGGGGCTAGGGGGCACCTGGGTGGTTCAGTTGATTGAGCTTCCAACTCTTGATTTTGGCTCAGGTCATGATCTCAGGGTCCTCGGATTGAGCTCAGTGCNATCAGGCTCCTTGGATTGAGCTCAGTGCTCAATGGGGAGTCTGCTTGAGATTCTCTCTTTCCCTCTTCCTCTCCCTCTGCCCCTCCCCCACAGAGGTGTGCTCACTGTCTCTCAAATAAATAAATCTTAAAAAAAAAAAAAAAAAANTCTCAGGGTCCTCGGATTGAGCTCAGTGCTCAATGGGGAGTCTGCTTGAGATTCTCTCTTTCCCTCTTCGTCTCCCTTTGCCCCTCCCCCACAGAGGTGTGCTCACTGTCTCTCAAATAAATAAATCTTAAAAAAAAAAAAAAAGATGGGGGTTAGAATGAGAAGAGCCTCAGTAAGCTGTGGGACAACTTCTACTAACTTAATGCACCTGTAAGTAGATTGAGGGGGAGGGATGGAACAGGGAAAAATGGGTGAAGAAATAATGACCAAAAATTTTCCAAATTTAATGAAAACTATACAGCCACAGATTCAAAACACTCAATAAACCCCAAGCACAAGAAACAAGAGAAAAACGAAACCCAGGCTCATCCTCTTCAAACTGCTTAAAGTCAATGTCAGACCATTAAAACAGAAAAAAAAAAAAGATGCATTAGGTATCTAAAAGCAAAGAAAAGAACAATAAACTTCTCATTGGAAATAATAAAGCAAAAGGACAGTGGAACAACACCTTTAAAGAACGGAAAGAAAAAACTGTCCATCTGTATCTATACACCTAGGGAAAATAAATTTTGAAAACAAAGGAGAAACGAAAACTTTTTCAGACTCAGAAAAATGAACAGAATTCATCCCAGGCAGACCAGTCCTCTGGGAAAGTAAATGGAAACCCTTCAGGCAGAAGGAGGAGGAGGCCAGATGGAAATCCTGCCTATGTAAGATTGAGGCAGGAGAAACAGTGATGGGACCTGGTGTCACTGATGACGCCTGCAGATCCACACCTTGGGGTCTGGAGTCCAAATCCTCATTTGCCCTTTTCTTCAGCACTATCCATGCTGACTGGGGCCTTGTTGTCTTGTGTTGCTTCATAGTTGCTCTGGAAAATACATGTTTCCTTGTGATCCCTGTAGGTTTCCACAGTCCTAAAGCCAGGCAGATGGGAGTCTGTTACTTCTAAAGATAAATGAATGAGCCTTTTTACATTTAAATGAGGCTACTTTGGATTTCTTTTGGAACTATTTATGGTTTGAGAACTCATTTTGTATATAAAAAGAGAAAAACCTTTTACATTTCCAAAAATGCACAAGTATTTGCACTTTTTGCATATATATTTCTTAACATGAAATGTCCATCTGGATTGTGAAGAATATGCATGGACAAAGGTTCTCTCAAGAGACTAGAAGGTCCTTTTAAGAAAAAAGGTATTACAATTGAACTTCCTGCTGTTTGTTAAAATCCTCTTGATTCAACTGAACTCCCTCCACCCCCTGCATCCTCTACCAAGCTTACATTAAAACTACTAGGCATTCAAGTTAAATTCCATAAAACCCATGCTGGTATGCTCCATCAAAACAAAAAACGAAAATCAAAACAGATGCCCACCCAATCAATCTAATTAGTTGAGATTATTGATCAGTTGAAAAGATCAGTGCTCAAAATGATCAACAAAACCTCAAATTCCAAAACAGGAGAAATCTGTGTGGCATTCTAGGGAGGTGGCACAGGGAAGTAACAGAGCCTAAATACTGTGGCGACAGGCTGGCCACTCACACACTCTGGGCCTGTTTTCTAATTTTTTTTATAAGTACATTTTATAAATGCATTCTCATTGCATAAAGTAGGAACTGTGGCTCTCTGTCTCAAGGTTCTATTTTGAACCCTTCTAAAATAGTACCTAGAGAGTGGATAGATATTCTGTTCCATGGGGAGTGCTGAGGTACCAAACCAGTGGTCCACAATAAACTCTGCCCTCAGCTGAAAAAAAAGAGGCTTATAAAAAGACATTTATAAAAATCTCCATGTCTAGCTTATTGTGAAACCCAGCCAACACTGCAACTCCATGGGAACAAGGGGCATCTCTTGGGGCTGAGCTGGCTTCTGCAGCAGCACGGTACCATGTACATGGGGGTGCCTGCTCGAGGTGGCCTGCTCCTCTGGGTGCACACGCCCTCTCTGATAGCTTTCCTCCCCTGCTCCCACCAGCTTCCCACTTCCAAGGCCAGGAGTGGCCAGGCAGTAGGAAGGTAGAAAACTTCAATGTATCACTTTTGCTGTTTAATAACAGATGTTCTTCAAATTGCATCATTTTAGAAGGCAAAGAACCTTAGGGCTCCCTTTTCCAATTCTCAGTGATTATTACAGGACATGGGCTAAAACCAAACATTCAGAAATGAATTCTGCAAACACATTTTATTAAGCTTTTTAAAAATGATTATATTTTCTTCACACGTGAAAAGCAACTTTCCCCGAGAAAATGAGATTATGCTGGAAATGTTCAAACAAAGGACTGAGTTTATTTATTAGCAATTTTAGAGGATATGTTAACCTTACAAAGCAATTAGCTTCCTTGCTTAGAATGATACATTTTTGCTTTAATAGGGTGATACCTTTATTGTTTAGAGTGGTTTGTTACCTTCCAGCTCTGGCAAATGTAAGGAAATTTTCTCTCTCCAATTCCAGGCTGATAATCTGAGAATTAATCTGAAAATTATGTCTTATGAAAGAGCTTTTTAAAATGGAGGAAAATTACTTAAATAGTTTTTAACCAGAAATTTCCATGGTAGGGATCTAGAATACTTGCAATAATTAACTTATGAGAAATTAAAACTATTCCTAAAAGTGTGTTATTCCCATTACATTATTTTTTAGTATCAGTAATATTTAGAATTTAGAAATTAAACAGTTTGAAGTTGATAAACAGAACTTGCAGAACAATGAAAATTATGATGAATAAAATGACAAATTCTTCATTGCTTTTCTGGCATTGCTTTTAAAGCAAAAGTGTAAAAATACGGAAAACCAAATGAACTCAAAGTTTTTCCTTTCTGACTGTGCCAACCAATTTTGATTGGCTTTACATAAGTTAAAAATACAGATTTCTGTTAAGTGACAGGCATAGTAAAAACCTATGATATATAGAATTCTGTGTACTTTTTGTAGAGTATAAGTTTGTTTAATATTTCCAAAATACCGGCATGCCTTTAATGTCACTTTAAAAGATACCTGTTGACCATTAAAAGTTTGGACACCTCTCTCCCTCTCTCTCAGCCACTGTACTACAGTTTTGATAGAGTATAATATTGTAAGAAATTTGAAAATATGGGGTTTTTTGTTTTGTTTTGTTTTATCCATATGAATTTCTGAGGTTTGACCTATCTGCAAAGTGAAAAGATACAAGATCTCCATGTTTCAAGTATTACTCTCCTCATTAGGGAGATGAGAGGCTCACAAAGAAAAGCCTGCTGAAAGAATGGGTGAAAATTCCTGTTGTACTTTATACTGGGCTACAAAAGGGTAGGTCCTTATCCTAGAATTTGATAATGTGCAAGAAAAAAAAATTCTGCCCAAATTTTACAATTTCACTTGTCTACGTAATCGACTATTTACAATGTAATTTTTTCTCTTTTAACAGTTTGTATCCCATGGGAAAGTATTTAAATAGACCTGTTTAATAGATTAATTTCCAATTTTCATAGTAGAAGATGATTAAAGTGAAAATACTATTTATTCACTTGGGGAACTTAATTTCACAAAACATACTTCATCTTACAAGAGTCTAAAAATGATTGATAAGATAATGTCCTCAGTGAGAACAACTGCCCAAATGTACATAAACATAAACTGCTCACTCTCTTTTCTCCAAAATTTCTTGTCCAATCACATTATAGACAGGAGGACATTGGTAGCTGTTAGTAAAAAGTGACTGTAAGGTTCAACAATCACTTCAACTCTTAATAGATACAGATCCAGCTGGGTACACATTATTTAACCTTTTTCAGGGTCAGATTCCTTATCTCCAAAATGGAAACAAGACAACACTGGGCTCTCTCAAAAATGAAGAGTCCTAAAGAATTTGAAGAATTATATGTAATGAAATGCCATGATGATGATAAACCACAATGTGGCTCGTAAATGCACATTCTTCCTGGTAGAATACAAAAGATACCCATTTCTGCTTTTCATAAGAAACTAGTTTCAATATTCTAGTTAAACTGAATTTTCATGCAATTTTTTGAAATAACTGTGAGATAAAGTCACAAATATAAAAAGCCACACAGAAAAATACAATTAATTAAGCCATTATTTATTTGATCTTAAATCCCATTAAAATGAACTGTAGGGATAATTTTACATTGCCAATGTAACTTTTACTGTAAACAACATATAAAAAGAAAAATATTTGCTTTTTTTAAGATTTTTATTTATTTATTTGAGAGAGAGAGCAGGGGCAGAGGGAGAGAGAATCTGAAGCAAACTCTGAGCTGTGTGAGGAGTCTGATGCGGGGCTTTATCATGTGACAGAAAGATCATGACCTGAGCTGAAACCAAGAGGCGGCCGCTTAGCTGAACACCCCGCTCTTTTTAAAAAAAATTTTTAAAGTAGCCTCCATGCCCAATGTAGGGCTCAAACTCATGACCTCAAGACCAAGAGTCACATGCTCCACCAACTGAGGCAGCCAGGCACCCCAAAGTATTTGGTCTTTAGAGGAGATAACACTTAAAGCAAATTGAAACCAAAAAGTACCTTCTAATGAGAAAAAATATAGGACAAAGAAGAGAAAACATTTTTTAAAGACAGCAAATTAATACTAAGCTATTATGTTTAAACAAAAGACATTAAATGAATAGGTCTTACTATGGTGATATATATATAGGATAAAACTGCCATGATCACAATCAAAAACTGTAAGTAACATAGCTATGCACACTAATTCAAAAATCTGGGGGAGGGAGCCTGTCCAGGGAAGGCAATCCATTGACAATAGCACAAAAATTAAATATGTAAAGAAAAAAATTTAAAAATTAATGTGCAGAGGGGCGCCTGGGTGGAGCAGTTGGTTAAGCATCTGACTCTTGGTTTCAGCTCAGGTGGTGATCTCAGGGTTGTGAGATCAAGCCCCACCTCAGGCTCCGTGTTCAGCACAGAGTCTGCTTAAGACTCTCTCTCTAAAATAAATAAATAAATAATTTTAAAAAATTAATGTGCAGAATCTATATGGACAAAACAACACTGCTTTCTGAGTGACTTAAAAGGAAACTTGATTAATACAAAGACCTACCCACCACTGCCCTAAACGGACACATTCTACACCTTATCAATGTTGATTCTCCTTATATAATAGCAATCCCAACAAAAACTACAAAGGGACATTTTTTGGGGGATAGAGGGTGGTTTGAAAATACTTCTAATATTTATATGGAAAAATAAATAGGTGAAAATACCCAAGAAAACTATTGAAGTGGAAAGATTTTTCACCATGACACATTAAAATGTTTATAAATGTGCAATGTAATGTGCAAGGTAAGATCAATGGTCTGAGGTAAGAAGATTTTAAAAATTAATGTAATAAAAGTAGGGTTTTAAAATGGTGAGGAAAAAAAATTCAATGCATTTTTCTTGGAAAAATTTATTATACGTAGGGGAAAAATATACTTCTACCCTCTCAAACTGTAAAACTTTGAGAGAAATTAAGACATAAAATCATAAAAAACAGAAACGAATATAGGTGACTATTTGCATATTTCAGGGTTTGGAAGAACTTTTTAAGTTGAAAAGGTATAACAAAAAAGTTATGGATTGACAGGTTTGACTACATGAAAGTTTTCAACCTTTATGTGTCAAAAAATTCACCCTAAAAGAAATGGAACGTAATGATTAAGTGGGGAAAATACTTGCAACATATACACCAGATAAAAATTAATTTATATGATGGGATACCTATGTATCTTATAAATTTAATGAAAAATAAACACCATGTGTTGCTTTTTTTTTTTAACTAGCAAAGAAACAGGTGATTTAAAAACGAGAAATACATATAGCTTGTAACCTTAAGGAAATAATTTGCAATCTTACAAGCCGTCAAAGAGACACAAATTAAAAGCAAGAAGATGCCATTTTTGCCTGTCTTTCAGTACAGCCTGAACAGGAGGCCTCTATGGGCAAGCATTTCAATTGTGGCATTTGATACTGAAAAGGGCTTTGGGGGTGCTGGGATGGCTCAGTCGGTTAAGCATCAGACTCCTGACTTCAGCTCAGGTCATGATCTCAGGATCGTGAGGTCCAGCCCTGTGGCTGCAGGGAGTCTGCTTGAGATTCTTTCTCCCTCTCACTCTGCCCTTCATTTTCTCTCTCTAATAAATAAATATTTAAACTATGAAAAAGAAGAAAGGGGTTTGCCCACAAGTCATAGGAGCCCCATAGCAATATATCCAGAGGTAATAACCAACAGAAAAGTGTGCACAAGGATGTACAACCAGTTCAAAAATTAACAAGTAAATGGTGACAGTCTTTAGAGTAGACACTTTGTAGTCCTTAATAATCATATATTTTCAGAATATTTCATGACATAGGAAATATAATAACGATGAAACCAACATGGGATATAAAACTGCAGACATGCCAGGATGTTAAAAATATCTCTGAGTGGCAGTAAAGATTACACATGATTGTTATTTTTTTTCTTTCTGTATGTTCCAAATGATCTGTAGCTAACCCATACATTTTAGAATCATAATAAATGTTATTTAAAAATATGTACTGACTGGGGCGCCTGGGTGGCGCAGTCGTTAAGCGTCTGCCTTTGGCTCAGGGCGTGATCCCAGCTTTCTGGGATCAAGCCCCACATCAGGCTTCTCCGCTAGGAGCCTGCTTCTTCCTCTCCCACTCCCCTTGCTTGTGTTCCCTCTCTCGCTGGCTGTCTTTCTCTGTCAAATAAATAAATAAAATCTTTTAAAAATATATATATATGTATTGTATAATGCTAAGTTGTTATGTAGTATCAAAATACAATAATGGTACATAATAATTTATGTTTATTTCAGTATTACTTTACAATTTCAACCTGGCTATGTGATTTTGGGGATAGCATGTGAATTTTATTTATCTGGCTATGTTTTTTCCTCCTATCCCTGCTGACCAGGCATGTCACAAGGCCCTGACATGCCTTTGCATAACTCACAATAAGGCTATAAGGTAGGTCATAGTCCCATTTTACAGAAGAACATGTGCTTTAAGTATCATCCTCAAATTGATTAGCCTCTAATGAGAGCTGGAGCCAAGTTTCAGGTCTATTTCACTCCAAAGTCATACCAACTTATGCGTTCTCTCACACGCACACAGAACATACATCTTAGAAAATAATGTCAGGGGGCTCCTGGGTGGCTCAGCTGTTAAGTGTCTACCTTCGGCTCAGGTTGTAATCCCAGGGTTCTGGGATCGAGCCCTGCATCAGGCTCCCTGCTTGGCGGAAAGCCTGCTTCTCTCTCTCCCACTCCCCCTGCTTGTGTTCCCTCTCTCACTGTCTCTCTCTGTCAAATAAATAAATAAAATCTTTAAAAAAAGAAAAAAAAGAAAAAAAATAATGTCAGTAGGGGAGATTATCTTACAAGTAACAATCTCCTCTCTCCTTTTATACCTTACACAAGGCAGCGTATTGCCAATTCACAGCGAATAAACTTTAAACCAAAGTTTAACCCAAACTGAATTGCTAATTCTAACCTAAAATAAAAACAAATCTGGGTTTCTACATAATGTCTTTCTTACATTAGATTTTCCATCTAAGGTTGTAAATTCTACCTTTATTAAGTTATGAACCATTTAATCTAAAAAGGAATACCTGATGTCCCTGCAATGTGCAAACTTTCATAAGTTAATAAAGAAGAAACTCATTCTTGAGAGGGAGAGAGAGCACGAGCCAGGCGAGGGGCAGAGGGACAAGCAGGCTCCTCACTGAGCAAAGAGCACCATGTGGGGCTAGCTCTCAGGACCCTGAGATCATGACCTGAGCCAAAGACAGATGATTAACCAACTGAACCACCCAGGCACCACTGAAAAGCCTATTTGCAAGTTGGTACAGCCACTCTGGAAAACAGTGTGGAGGTCCCCTTAAACAGTTAAAACTTAAGCTACCCTATGAGCCAGCAATTGCACTACTGGGTATTTACCCCAAAGATGCAGACGTAGTGAAGAGAAGGGCCATATGCACCCCAATGTTCATAGGCAGCATGTCCACAATAGCTAAGTTGTGGAAGGAGCCGAGATGCCCTTCAACAGACGAATGGATTAAGAAGATGTGGTCCATTTATACAATGGAATATTACTCAGCCATCAGAAAGAACGATTCCCCAACATTTGCAGCAACATGGATGGGACTAGAGGAGATTATGCTAAGCAAAATAAGTCAAGCAGAGAAAGAAAATTATCATAGAGCACTGGGTGTTATACGCAAATAATGAATCATGGAGCACTACATCAAATACTAAGGACATACTGTATGGTGACTAACATAACATAATAAAAAATTATTATTAAAAATATATATATATTAGAAATGACGAGATAAAAATGGTACACTAGGAAATACACATTTAACAAAATATAAGGCAGTGATGGAGGAACAGAGGAAAAAATACATAAGACACAATGAAAAAATAGAGCAAATGACATACTTAAATCCTGCGTTCTAAGTAAATACATTAAATGTAAATGGATCAAACTCCCTAAAAGGCAGAGACTGACAAAATGGAGTCTTTTTCTTTTTTTAAAGATTTTATTCATTTATTTGAGAGAGAGAGTGCACAGAGGGAGAGGGAGAAGCAGACTCCCTGCTGAGCAAGAAGCCCAATGCAGGGCTCAATCCCAGAATCCTGAGACCATGACCTGAGCCAAAGGCAAATGCTTAACAAACTGAGCCACCCAGGCACCCCCAACAAAATGAAGTTTTATTAAAAAACATGATCCATCTATATGCTACCTATAAGATACACATTTTAGATTGAAAAACACAAAAAAGTGGAAAGTAAAAGAATGGGGAAAGATATAATAAGCAAATGGTAACCAAAAGAGAGCTAGATTGGCTATACTAATATTAGAAAAAAAATAGATTTAAAATAAAATTGGTGCTAGAGAGATAACAAAGGATGACTTATGATGATAAATGGGTCACTCCATCAGGGAGTCATACAATTATAAACATAAATGCACCTAACAAGAGTTGTAAAACACATAAAGCAAAAATTGACAGAACTGAAAGATGAAACAAACAATTCAACAGTATTTGAATATTCAAATAATCCACTTATGATAGTGAATACAACCATCAGAAAAACAACAAAGAAATAGAAAACTTGAACAATGAAAATGAACTAGATCTATCAGACAATTATAGAACATGTTGTCCAACAACAGAATACCACATTCTTCTCAAGGGCACATGGAATATGCGAGGCCATAAAACAAGCCTGAATAAGTTTAAAGGACTGATATCATACCAAGTGTGTTCTCCAACCACAATGAAATGGAACTTAGAACTCAGTAACTGAAGCAAACTTGGAAAATATATAAACATGTGGACCTTAAAACAATACACTCTTGAATAGTCAATGGATCAAAGAGGAAATCACAAGGGAAATTAGAAAATACTTCGAGATAAATGCAAACAAAAACACAACACATCAAAATTTATGGGATGCAGCTAAAACAGTCCCTGGAGGGAAATTTAATATCCTATATTTAATATAATTTGTTTCTTTTCAAATGTAAGCATTTCCATTTAATTAAAACTATTTTTAAATGCAATTTAATAAATACACAGTATTCCAACAAATGAATTTACCCTATTATCTAACTATTATGATAATTTGGCAGCATTAAATTGTGTTCTTTTTTTGCTATCGTAAAAATTGGCAGTCTTTCAGCACTTTAATCTTTGCATTAAAGATTACTTTCCCCAGATTATATTTGTAGAAATGGAATGTTCACTAACACAGGTGTTATGGATGATGATATCTGGTAACTTTATTTGTAAATCTATGCTCAACATCATATGTAGTGATATAAATGTTTGGGAGAAAGGATGGGTGGTAAACATCATACTTCCAATATGTTTATAGGAATCAACATGATAGGTGATCCTGGGTGGCTCAGTCGGTTAAGCATCTGCCTTCAACTCAGGACATGATCCTGGGGTCCTGGAATCAAGCCCCCACATTGGGCTCCCTGCTCAGCGGGGAGCCTGCATCTCCCTCCCCAACCCCAACTCCCCACCCACCAGCTCATGCTTTCTCTCACTCTCTCTCACTTTCCCAAATAAATAAAACCTTTGGGGTGCCTGGGTGGCTCAGTCAGTTAAGCATCTGCCTTGGCTCAGGTCATGATCCCAGGGTCCTGGGATCGAGTCCCACACGTTGGGCTCCCAGCACAGTGGGGAGTCTGTTTCTCCCTCTCCCCCCTGCTTGTGTTCTCTCTCACTATCTGTCTCTCTCTCTCTCTCAAACAAATAAAATCTTTAGTAAATAAATAAATAGATAAGTAAATAAATAAAATCTTTTTTAAAAAAAGAATCAATATGGTAAGGAGGAAGAAGTGAAAGCCAGTTGTATTCCTTCCTTTCTCATTTTTTTCTTAAAGTAATACAAGCTGATCAAAAGAATGCTTTTTCATAAAAAAAAACTGTTTTACAAAGCTTGGTCACACAAGTCTGGGGTAAGGGAAGGGCGTTGGTTCACACATCTTCATGTGTGGTAGTGATATCAACAATGACAATGATAACCTCTGATAGCACCCAATGAGCATTGACTACCACCAGGCTTTCCACTGATTTCACCAAAACTTATACTAAGGAGGTAATATCAGTTCCATATTTTAAAACATGCTAAAATAGAGTACTTTGTATATGTATTTTTTAGTCAAAGTATTTCATAACTGAGTCAATGAATATTGAGTATGTTGATGTTCTTTTTTCTTTAAAATATACTCATACACACTGGAGCGCCTGGGTGGCTCAGTCAGTTGAGTGTTGGACCCTTGGTTTCTGCTCAGGTCGTGATCTCATGGGCTGTGGGATGGAGACCCCCATGGGGCTCCTCACTCAGCTGAGGGTCAGCTTGAAAGATTCTCTCCCTCTGCCCCTCCCCCTGCTCATGCGAGTGCATACACAAGCACATTCTCTCTCTCTCTCTCAAAATAAATGAATAAACCTTTAAAATATACACACATATTTTGAGTATCATTTAGGAGACAAGCATCACTCTCCTCTAGAAGCCAAGTGGACAGTCACACAAGAACCAATATTGCCCCCCTGGAGTTTACATTATAATAAGGAGGCAGGACTGCAAAACGGCTAAAGAGCAAAGCGGTAAAAGGACAGACGGTGGTAAGTGCTATCAAGATAACCAGACCAGTATAAGGACAAAGGTAAGGTGGTCAGGGAAGGACTCCCTGCAGACGTGACACTGGAGCTAGGGAGTACTGGGGGAAGTTTCCAGAAAGGCCCTGAGGCGGGGCACTGCCAGGAGGCCAGTGTGGTGCAAGGCAGGTGCAAGGTGGGATGATGAGGACATGAGGAAGGGAGGTAGCTGCCAGCCAGGTACAAAGACCTACAGGCCTAGGCAAGGGCTGTGGGGTAGGGCAGGTGGGACAGGGGGGCTTTTGAGTAGAGGTGTGTGTGATCTGCTTTATATTTTAAGGCACCCCTGTGGTGGCTGAGTGGAGCATATGCAGTGTGTGCTACCGCAAGGGTAAAGGCAGGAGCTGGTGAGAGTAAAGGCAGAAAGGCCAGCTAGGCCACCAAGGTCAGAGACAGTAGAGGGGAGGCAGCAATGTCCTCAGGGAAAACCAGTGGGATCTGCGGATTGACCTACAAACAGAACAAGGCGTGAAGAGGGGCCACCACACCACACAGGCATAGCAGGGGGTTAAATGCAAGAAAGAAAGTGCACAGGGCAGCTTCTGCCCTTTGTCCACATCATCTTCCCCTCGCTCAAAAGGTGTCCCCAGACACCACACGTCTGCTTTACCAAAGCACTATTTGCCCTGTATGACCTCCCTCCTCCTCGCACTATGTGTCTGGGATCTTCAGTCCAGCACTCTAAGACTATGACTCATTTTCCCACACCCAAGCTGTCCCAGGAAGACATGACGCTTCAAGACTATCTCTTTTCATGTTAACTATCAGACCCTTAAAAAAAAAATCAGCTTTGGGAAACTTGCCACCTGATGAGAGCTTCAATATCTAATAGCTCATGGGAATGAGTATTTCAAATTTAAGGAACTCATTTCCTCAGACTTACAAAACTCACCATAAAAACAATGAGCTGAGCTAGCAGTATTCTCAGAGGGAGACATCAAACCTTCTCTGGTTCACAGCTTCAGGTCCTGCCAGACTTTCCTTCAGCTGACTGCCCATCCACATCATTCAAAGCCAAAATTATATTTGGAGTGAATGACAAACTGCAATGAACGCAAACAAAACTAACAAAACTCCTGGCCACCCACCCACCTTCCCCACCACACCCTGTCCTACCCTCATCAGACGGGCTAGACCCTGGGCCTGACCCAGCACCCCTCTATTTGTCTGGACGTCTGGAATTGCTGCCCACGCCCTCTCCCTTCTAAGGAAGCCTAGCTCATTCCAAAGCCATGTGTGGCTTGGGGCCTCCGTGGACTCCTCCCATACAAGGTACCGTGCTGCAATTACACGTTGTTGAGCAATTACTATAACTGTAATGGGTTCTGCATGTTTATGCTCCCTCAGAAAAAATGCCATATTTATTCATGGACACAGTTAATCTTCTTGATAACATTTTCCAGGGGAATGCTGTGGGTGGGCAATTCCTAATAGGGGATGGAACCATATTTGGGAGTTGTCTAAAAATAAACAGTGTGTAGAGATGCGAAAGTAAAGCTGACCTAGCAATATCCTTGAAATATGTGGCAATCAATTAGACTGTCTTCAAGGATTCTTTTCTAAATACCATCTGGATTACTGTGCCACGTTTCCTGAGTTTCTATTTATCCACAAATTCTAACTGAGCTCATATGATATGCAAGGCATTGTGCTGGGCATGAGGTACAGTGACATTCTCCCTGAACTTACAGAGGCTCCTGTGTGTACACCCTCACTGCCTGATCCAGACATCCAGAAGACAAACATCGTCACAGACTTCCAAAAAACCATACGACCTTCTGCTCATAATAGTAACTCCTCCTTTCTCACCACCAAAACAGAATCAAAAAAAAAAAAAAAAAAAACCTTTCTACAGAGACTTGCAAGTGTCAGTAAGTAACTAGGGCAATGATACTATGATGAATAGCGTCTCCCAAGTCATGTCCACCCAGAACCAAACAACATGATCTTATTTGGAAATAGGGTCTTTGCAGATGTAATTAGTCAACTTAAAACGAGGCCATGCTGGAATAGGGTGGGCCCTAGTCCAACGACTGGTGTCCCTATAAGAAAAGAAAGGGACTCACATAGAGGGAAGATGGCCACGTTGTAATGAAGACAAAAACTGGAGCCTACAAGCCAAGGAACCGTAAGGACTGCCAGCCACCACCAGAGGCTGGAAGACGGAAGGAAGGGTCCCCCCCTTGAGCTGTCAGAGGGGGCAGGGCCCTGCTGACAGCTTGATTTCAGATGTCTAACTCCCAGAACCGAGAGAGAATAAATTTGCGTTGTCTTAAGCCACCCAGCTCGTGATGATTTGTTACGACAGCCCTAGGAGACCACTATGATAATGGTGGAGAACCAAACGCTATTTTCCGTGCTGACACAAGGCCTCCTCCTTTCTGGGAGGGCAATGACACAGAGTGTGCTGTGCAAGCCACAGACATCACGAAGACTGGAGACACTGGAATTCCAAATGGGCATCTTCGTATCCCTGGTTGCTGATGGACAGATTCCATTTTTTGTTTTATGATCATGGGTCCTATTTAGAATGGGTTCCAGGTTTTTTTCAAGCACATTTCCTTTCCATCAGTCACTCTACTTTGATATACTACATGTAAAGCAGAAAATAAACAGGCAAGAGCTACAGCCTTCTGCCTAAATAAAAAAAATTGAAAGAGCACAAAGCATACATGCATGTGAGCCATGCTCCCCAAAAGACCTCACTGAAATGCAGCACTGATATCTCTATGGAATCTGGAGTCGGTGAAACCCAGCTCTATAGCAGCAAAGGGGGTTGGCTAGAGGTCATTTCAAGCTGGCTTTCTCATTATAACATCCAATTTTATGTTTTAAAGAGTCGTTTGGGGGGCACCTGGATGGCTCAGTGGGTTAAGCGTCTGCCTTCAGCTCAGGTCATGATCTCAGGGTCCTGGGATGGAGTTGCGCATCAGGCTCATTGCTCAGTGGGGAGTCTGCTTCTCTCTCTGCCTCAGCCTCTCACTGTGCTGATGATCTGTGTGTCTCTCTCTCAAATGAATAAATAAAATCTTTAAAACAAAATCTTTATAAATAAACAAACAAATAAATAGTACTGCTACCAAGCATTTCACTTTGAAGTCAAAGATTTAAAAAAAAAACAAAAACCCACGATCCGTGGCCCTCCTGATTCCCAACAGAGACAATATCCCTCAGAAGCTGCTTGTGACAGAGTGTAGGGACCCAGACTTCCATGTAACAGCGTCTACAGCTGCGTTCCGGGCTCCAGGAGTCAGGGCAGTCTGTAGTGCCTGAAAATGACCCAGGAGCTTCCTCACTGGGCACAAGAGCATTTCACTCTCCCCTCCGATCCATTGCCACTTTCTCTCCCCTTCAGTTCCTTATACTCCTCCTGCTCCACTTTCCCAGACCCTTCATTTCCTTCTCTGTACCCTTTTCTCTTTGTTAATTCTCTTCCCTTTCTAACTGCCTTTCTGAGGGTTGTTTGACTGACTGACCCATAAGTGTGGCGTCACCAAGGAAACACTGACCACAGAGGTGGCAGTGTCGACATCAAAGTGAGAAGCATTTAAGGTTCATGGTATGAGCTACAGTGCCGTAGCCAACACTGAAGCAAAGCAATCAAGTACAAACATCCCTAATTAATTTAATTTATTTAATTACCTATTCACACACTAAGACATTCCCAAGGCCCCCTATCGCCCCACCTTCTCCAGAAAGTCTTTCCTCTATTTAATTAATGCTAACAATGTGCTAGAACTGTCCTAAGACTGTTGCAGGTATTGGCTCATGGGCACTACCCCCACAGCTAATAGTCATCCTTGACTCACAGGAGAGGAGAGTGAGGGCAGAAGTCACTTGCAAAGAGCTACACGTCTAGGAACCTCATCAATATGCATGTCTGTCCCTCTCCCTAGGCTGTAAGTTTCTTAAAGGCAAAGACTAATGTTTCACTTTATCCACAAAGCATCTGGAACTTGGCTTTCTATGTGAGATAATGACACTGACTTGAAGAACAAAGCAGGAAGTTATAAACTGCAATATTCTTTAAGCTCTCAGATCTATTATTTAACACAAATAGGCACTAATGGATAATGAACCAGAAAACATGCACATTCACAAACAGCAAATTCAGTGAAAATCACCTGCCTGATTCTAGTTAGCAGGATGATCCCTAGGAAATAGCCGAGGACACATGACAGACTGGGCAAACTGAAGGGGAAACACACAGGTGGGACTTGGTTAAAAGGCAGGCATGGACCATGGCTAAACTAGGTGACAATGCCCTTGGAAGGAAGACCCTGGCTGGGGGGGGGGCACTGTTCATTGGCAGTGCGGAGGATGACAGGAGGGACAGAGCTGATAGCAACAATGTTCGGGGACAGGATGCTCCAACTTCACCATGTGACAGCATCAAACAGATTATGGTGCCCACTCCAGACTCTCTGATTCAGCTGGTCAGGGATAGGGCGATAGAGTGTGCACCTCCAACAAGTTCCCAGGCAATGCAATGATGCTGGTCCAGGGACCACACTCTGAAAACCAGTGCTCCAGGGGTTCCAGCTATAACTTTAGTAGAAGTTGTTCCAGTGTTTCCATGAGGCTCTACACTAGATGTCTCCGGCACTCAGTGGCTGGTCACACGGGAAGGCCCTACCAGGAAGTGTGTACCCTGTCCAAGCACAGTTTCCCTGACATTTAGCAGGTTCTTGTTTGACCTGCTTCAGACATCATAACGATAGGGCGATAGAGTGTGCACCTCCAACAAGTTCCCAGGCAATGCAATGATGCTGGTCCAGGGACCACACTCTGAAAACCAGTGCTCCAGGGGTTCCAGCTATAACTTTAGTAGAAGTTGTCCCAGTGTTTCCATGAGGCTCTACACTAGATGTCTCCGGCACTCAGTGGCTGGTCACACGGGAAGGCCCTACCAGGAAGTGTGTACCCTGTCCAAGCACAGTTTCCCTGACATTTAGCAGGTTCTTGTTTGACCTGCTTCAGACATCATAACGGAAACTGTGATACTTTTGACTTTTTCCATGGGAAACCAGCACACAGCAATAAGAACCTTTGAGGACTAACACTTTGAAACACACTCTTAATCTCACTTCAGGTTATTAGCCTGCAGAATGCAGGCATAAGACAGNTCCGGCACTCAGTGGCTGGTCACACGGGAAGGCCCTACCAGGAAGTGTGTACCCTGTCCAAGCACAGTTTCCCTGACATTTAGCAGGTTCTTGTTTGACCTGCTTCAGACATCATAACGGAAACTGTGATACTTTTGACTTTTTCCATGGGAAACCAGCACACAGCAATAAGAACCTTTGAGGACTAATACTTTGAAACACACGCTTAATCTCATTTCAGGTTATTTGCCTGCAGAATGCAGGCATAAGACAGAGGCACAGGGCACCAAGTAAGCTAAGCTCCTGCACAACCCTCAGTTTCCCTCAGGGATCAGAAAGAAGGCACGGGGACTATCAGTTCCAGACAAGCCTGTGAGGAAACATTCTGTGCAGCCAGTGATGATGACACGTGCACATTCTCAGCAATGCCTCCCCTTGCTAACACCTTCCCAGCCACACTGTTAGTGGGAAAGCCCAAAGGGCCTCTGCCAGCTCAGACTACATTATATAGTATCACAACTGCAGCCTCAGACCTTGGCCCCATATTCAAAGCTACCCTTTAATCTCTGATCCAGAGTAGCCCATCTATCGTTAATCCAACAACAGGGTGTTGTTACTGAAATGCAGATCAAGTTTGGACTTTCTGTATCTTTATTTTTTTTAATTTTTTTATTATATTATGTTAGTCACCATACAGTACATCCCTGGTTTTTGATGTAAAGTTCGATGATTCATTAGTTGCGTATAACACCCAGTGCACCATGCAATATGTGCCCTCCTTACTATCCATCACCAGCCTATCCTATTCCCCCACCCCCCTCCCCTCTGAAGCCCTCAGTTTGTTTCTCAGAGTCCATAGTCTCTCATGCTTCATTCCCCCTTCTGATTACCCCCCTTTCTTTATCCCTTTCTTCCCCTACCGATCTTCCTAGTTCTTATGTTCCATAGATGAGAGAAATCATATGATAATTGTCTTTCTCTGCTTGACTTATTTCACTTAGCATTATCTCCTCCAGTGCCGTCCATGTTGCAGCAAATGTTGAGAATTCGTTCTTTCTGATAGCTGAGTAATATTCCATTGTATATATGGACCACAACTTCTTAATCCAGTCATATGTTGAAGGGCATCTCGGCTCCTGCCACAATTTAGCTATTGTGGACAATGCTGCTATGAACATTGGGGTGCATATGGCCCTTCTCTTTACTACGTCTGTATCTTTGGGGTAAACACCCAGTAGTGCAATGGCTGGGTCATAGGGTAGTTCAATTTTTAACTTTTTAAGGGACCTCCACACTGTTTTCCAGAGTGGCTGTACCAACTTGCATTCCCACCAACAATGTAGGAGGGATCCCCTTTCTCCACATCCTCTCCAACAATTGTTGTTTCTTGCCTTGTCTATCTTTGCCATTCTAACTGGCGTAAGGTGGTATCTCAGTGTGGTTTTGATTTGAATTTCCCTGATGGCTAATGATTTTGAACATTTTTTCATGTGTCTGTTAGCCATTTGTATGTCTTCATTGGAAAAGTGTCTGTTCATATCTTCCTTCTGCCCATTTTATGATTTATTTGTTTCTCACATATTGAGTTTGAGAAGTTCTTTGTAGATCTTGGATAGCAGTCTTTTATCCGCAGCATCATTTGCAAATATANTCTCCCATTCCGTGGGCTGCCTCTTAGTTTTGTTGACTGTTTTCTTGGCTGTGCAGAAGCTTTTTATCTTGATGGAGTCCCACAAGTTCATTTTATCTTTTGTTTCTCTTGCCTTTGGAGATGTGTCGTGAAAAAGGTTGCTCTGGCCGATGTCATAGAAGTTGTTGCCTATGTTCTCCTCTAGAATTTTGATGGATTCCTGTCTCACATTGAGGTCTTTCATCCATTTGGAGTTTATTTTTGTGTATGGTGTGAGAGAGTGGTCAAGTTTCATTCTTTTGCATGTAGCTGTCCAAATTTCCCAGCACCATTGATTGAAGAGTCTGTCTTTTTTCCACCGGATGTTTTTTCCTGCTTTATCAAAGATTAGTTGCCCAAAGAGCCGAGGGTCCATTTCTGGGTTCTCTATTCTGTTCCATTGGTCTATGTGTCTGTTTTTGTGCCAGTACCATGCTGTCTTTGTGATCACAGCTTTGTAGTACAGCTCGAAATCCGGCATTGTGATGCCCCCAGCTTTGTTTTTCCTTTTCAACAGTTCCTTGGCGATTCGGGGCCTTTTCTGGTTCCATACAAATTTAAGGATTTTCTGTATCTTAAACTCAATCTGCAACAGAGTCCCTGGCTTCTTTTTATGGGAAGCATCTCATTGAGAGTTATGGTTCTTGATAATATTGCATGAGGCATTTCCTTAAAACCTATTTCCCCTGAGCAAACAGGGAGAGAGCGGGTTTTACTCCACAATACTATTTCAGTTCTACAAGGAGTGTTTTTTTACAGTTAACAATCAGTGCATTTTCAGAAGCATTTCCCATTGAGAACTTCCTCACCTTTCCATGAGTGCAAGACACCTGCCCCATTTTCACTATGTCTTGTCTCATGGGAGTGAATGTCTCTGACTGCAAGCTTGTTTATTTTAGGAACATCCCACAGCAGTGTAGTATTTCGCTACAGTATCTGTTTCTTGTAAATGTGTTAAAAATGCATATTTACTTAACTATCAACCATGATGTAACAATGTGCTTTCACTTAGTACCTGTTCCTTTTAGAAGACATTGGCAGTGAGCATACAATTACAGTTCTGATTTAAAAGGCAAAGGGCTGTAACACTCCTAGGATTGAGAATGGGATAATAAATAATAGGGTGTGTGCCTTAGTGTATCCATTCCAACTGCAATTATCTGAATTGCTCATAACCATAAGATAAAAGTACATTAAAATAAAATACTGGTGGATATTTCCAGGCATTAATTTAATAAGTTAATATTCCTGAGCATTTTTTATATCCCTTATAACAAGGGAACCAAATCTCCTTAAAGTCAAGTCTGAAATAATAGTAAGAATCTTCTATTTGCCCTTAATTATAGTTATTCACAAATTTTACATGCTTATGCCCATATCCATAAGAGATGTTGTTACCTAAGTGCTTCATCTTTCCTGGAAAGGATGTAAATCTCTGATGGATGTAAATATCTGATGCTACCTCTGCCTAGAAAAAGTAGCAGGCACATCTTCTCTCCCACTCTTATTCGAAGGGCAGAGCATCCCAAGGGACAAGGGCTCCCTCCTGAGGCTGTGGTCCTGGCAGTTTCCCGCTCCCATTGTCTGGGCACTAGGTATGGTAAGTTTCTGTGTCTCATTTTCATATTTTGTAATATAATTCTTAATAATGAAATGACTATTATTAAGCTTTTTATTTTGAAACAATCATAGATACCCAGGAAGTTGCAAAGAAATGTACAGGGAAGTCCTGTTCACTCTTCCTCATCTTCCCCCATGTTAAGATACTGCACAACCAGAGTACAATAGCAAAACCAGGAAATTGACATTGGTACAATCCACAGAGTGTCTTCAATTTCACCTGCTCTGAGCACACTTGAGCGTGGCTGTGTATGTACACCTATGTAATTTTCCATGTATAAAGCCTCTTAGAACCACAAATATAAGACTCCATATTTAAGTCCTTCTTTGTAGCCACACCCACCCTCCCTTATTCCTAAACCCTGGCAACCACTACTCTGTTCCCCATCTCCATAATTATGTTATTTCACAAATGTTAC
Organism: Ailuropoda melanoleuca; assembly: GCF_002007445.2. Classification (NCBI taxonomy): domain Eukaryota; kingdom Metazoa; phylum Chordata; class Mammalia; order Carnivora; family Ursidae; genus Ailuropoda; species Ailuropoda melanoleuca. The sequence continues at coordinate 24,111,572 of NC_048226.1, forward strand.
ATATATGGGATCAAGCAATAAGTTTCCTTTTGAGACTGGCTTTTTGCACTCAGCAAAGTTTCCTGGAGGCCCGTTCAAGTCTTATGTATCAATAGCTCACTCCTTTTTATTGCTGAATAGCATCCCATGGTATGAATGTTCTGATGTTTTAGTGTTATCACCGTTTTTATTTTTGCTACTATGGTAGATGTGCAGTGAAATCTCCTGTGGTTCTAATTTGTGTTTCTGTTAGCCAAGGATGCTGAACATCTATTCATGTGCTTACTGCCCCCTGTATATATTGTCCTCAGTGACGTGTCTCCTTAGGGCTTGTCCATTTTCAAATTGGATTTTTCCGTTGTTGTTGTTGTTAATGTTCAATTCTTAGAGTTCTTTATATATTCTGGATACAAGTGCTTTGTTGGATTTGTGAATTGCAAATATTGTCTCCCTGTTTGTAATCTGTCTTCTTCTCAATAAGATTTGTCCCACAGCATATGTTTTCATGTTCATGAGGTTCAGTTCATCAGGTTTTTTTCCTTTTATGGATCATGTTCTTGGGGTGAAGACTAAGAACTCTTTGCCTAGCACTAAGTTCCAAAAAGCCTTTTAAAAGTTTTATAGTTTTACCTTTAAATCTATGATCCCTTCTAACTTGTTTTTTGAGGTATGAGGTTTATGTTCCTTCCTCCCTTCCTCCCTCCCTTCCTTCCTTCCTTTATTTTTTCCCAATCACTCCTGCAGCATTTATTAAAGGGCTATACTTCCTCCATTGAACTGCTTTTATTTCTTTGTCAAAAATTAATTGGGTATATTTCTGTGGACTTATTTCTGAGTTCTCTTTTGTCATAAATTAAATGACCATATATCCATGGGTTTATTTCTGGGCTTTCAATTCTGTTCCATTGATCTATGCTTCTGTTTTTATTCCAACACCACATTGTTTTGATTACTATAACTTTGTAATACAGCTTGAAATCAGGAAGTGTGAGGTCTCCAGCTTTGTTATTTTAAAGATTATTTTAGCTATCTGGGGTCTTTTGTGGTTCCATAAGAATTTTAGAATTGTTCTAGCTCTGTGAAAATTCCACTGGAATTCTGAGAGGGATTTCATTGAATCTGTAGGTATCTTGTAATCTTAATGAGCAAATGTATTAGGTCTAAAAGAGGTTTTTGGGTGTCTCTGGTAGATTCCTTAAGAATTTTTTTCATAGGCAATCATGTCTGCAAACTGGGTTTTTGGTTTTTTGTTGCTGTTGTTGTCTAAGCTGTATGCATTTTAATTCTTTTTCCTATCTTTTTGAGTGATGAGAACTTCTAGTACTATATCTCATAGGAGTGATGAGAGCAGATATTCTTGTCTTGTTCTCATTCCTAAGGAGGAAGCATCAGACTTTCAACTATGAAGTATGATGTTAACTGTAGGTCTTTCTATAAAT
>NC_048226.1:24113166-24115146 GCF_002007445.2 Ailuropoda melanoleuca
TGATAACATCTATTATTTCCAATTGGTTGTATGTCATATCATTGCAATTCGAACATTTTCAAAAAGAGAAGAGAGAATTCGCCATTCCGTAGAAACGACCTTGAGAAAACAAGTTTTGGGTTTCACTCTGCATCCTATCTCTACGCCAGTTGGACCTTCCATAAAAGGGAGGGTTAACTAACTGCAACCTCAAGGTGAATTATGAGGCAAATAAAAGGAATGTTTATAGGTTTTCCTAAACTAAGGATCCTGTCTAGAGTAATGAAGTTTAAGAGATATTTTTCTACCTATCACCATGTTCCTAACATATTCATTTTTATGGTGCCTTATTTTTAAAGAGATATATTAAGTTCTCAGGTAATCAAAAGGGAAATAAATAAGTGAAACTGTTTCCTTTAAAAGCAACTTCCATGTTCCTGAAAGCTTTTAAAATTTAGGTAGAGCAAGCCCTCACTCATTAGTAAAAGAGGGTTTAAAACCAGCCTCTTTCAGAGGGGGCTTTATGATCACACAGTGAGAAATGGGTGAACCAGAAAAACAGCTGCCAGGGTGAAGCCCCACCTGCCCCTGCACCACGACCCCCTGCGCTGCCCCACACACCCTGGCTCAACTCCAAGCCACAAAGCAGCCACCACTGTGAACCTGCAGACTTGCCTGATGGGGACATGCTTAGCCCGGCCTGTAAAATGAGACATGGAATGGGGCTGGGGCCAGGAAGGCTGGGAGCCTTGGCGGGATCACCGTAGGTACACATGAGGTCCCTGGCTTCACAGACATATTTTAGATAAGTCTGACCTCCCTGTTTGTCCCATAATCAGTCACTGCATGCCTCTGATTTGACCAAAAGGTGCAGATCCCTGAACAAGGGCCTTATTGACGGGTTGAACTGACCAGGAGAAATCCCCCAAATGCAGGAAGAACATGGCACCTTTGCATGCCACGGGTAGACACTCACCAAGTAAAACCTCAGCTCCCACACCCCTCCGCCAGCGGTTCTCCTGAGCTATGAGATATACTAGCAGGCAACTTCTCAATCTGACAGCCAAAGATCAGTGTGAACAAAGGATGCATACTATGAATAACCGTAAAGGAAGATGGAGGTAAAACAGTTGACTGAACAGCAACAAAGACGAAGTCATGGCTTCAAAATCAACAAGTCAGCATGGCCCACTCTCTAAGTGTGCATTAGAGGCCACCTTGGTGATGAAGCTGCAGAAACCAGGCCTTGTCTCCTCCACCAGCGTGCCCCTAGCACCCAGCACTGCTCCCCACATGATGCTGTAAGCCCACAGCAGTGCCCATGCAGCCAGCAAGCAGGGCTGCCTCTAGATTCAAAAGGAATCTCAAACCCAAAGATAAAGAGGGGGATAATATCTAGGCAACAGACCACAGAGGAGCACTTGACACTGTCACTGTTCATAGCAACCCGTCCAAGCAACTATGTGTACTCATCTGTGGGGGGGACAAGTGTGCTAGATACACACCTGGCCCTGGCTGGAGCCCCTGGAGGCCTGTCCATTGGCACTGTCACCTCCAGTTAAGGGGCTAAAGTGACCTTCTTAGAGTCCACGAGAGCAAGACAAAAGCTAACAGTAGGAAAATGACCCCATACGCAGTTCACCCTGCCTTAATAACCTTCCCTTACTCTGCCATCCTGGATACATCCCCTGGAAAGGGAATGCAAATGAAATCCATGCAAAACATTACCATAAATGTAAACCACAAGATACTCAATCATGTATTTGCCCACCCATGTTCACAGCAGCATTATTCACAACATCAAAAGATGGAAACAACCCAAGTGCCCATCATCACATGAATGAGTAAATAGAATGGGGTACGTACACATCCCTAAATATTACTCAGCCTCAAAAAGGAAGGAAATTCTGACCCATGCTACAACATGGACGAAACTCGAAGCCATTATGCTAAGTGTATAAGCCAGTCACAAAAGAACAAATACTGCATGAATAACATCAC
>NC_048226.1:24115246-24191012 GCF_002007445.2 Ailuropoda melanoleuca
GAAACTCGAAGCCATTATGCTAAGTGTATAAGCCAGTCACAAAAGAACAAATACTGCATGAATAACATCACTCATATAAGGTACCCAGAGGAGTCAAAATCATGGAGACAGAAAGTAGAATAGTGGTTGTCAAGGGCTAGGGAAGGGAAATTGGGAATTACTGTTTAATGGGTACAACTGCACTTTGGGACGATGAAAAAGTTCTAGACATAGATGGTGGTGATGGTTGCACAGCAATGTGAATGTAATTAATGTCACCGAGTTGTACATTTAAAAGTGGTTAAAATGACGAATGTCATGTATATTTTACCACGGTAAAATTTTTTTTAAAATTTCAAGGCACATGAGAAAGCAAACTCAAAGATAGGTAGCCAGTGGGAGTGTGCGGCGCAGCTCGCTGCCCTGTGTGAAGGGACGAGCCTGTGCTGGCTCCCCACCTGTACCAGCGGTGACCCACGCAGGTCAGGAAAGTGGATGCAGTCACACACCCAGCAGCTCACAGGCCTTGACCACCAGAACCAGCCCCACTGCACCAAGTAAGGTCAGTCCCTATGTGCACATGATGGGCATCAGTGGTGCCTACAGTTGTCTAAAACGTCCTAAGTAACCCCAGATAAAAAGGAAATCAAGACAATGAACTGGACTGATACACAACTAAAAATACGCAACGTTCTTTCAGTGGTCTGAGATGATTTCACAACCGTAAAGCTACGTGAAGGTGTTCTAGGACTTCAGTCCCTGAAGGGATGCAACACACAAAAAATACACCACCTCTGGGGTGCAAAAAACATCACAACTTTAATTTGTAATTGTTATTTCTCCATTTATTTATTTATTCATTCAATCATGCACTGAATGCCTATGACTTATACATAAATAAATACACATTAATTGCACACGCACAGGTGTCTTTTACTGACAGGTGTGAGATAAAAAAAGTTTGGAGATTACTCATATGATCCAGCTACACTAAAAAGACTGTCTATAACATTTAAATCTTTCTAAAAAGGATATATGCAGTCTCTTTGTCATTTACCCTTGGTAAATTCTGGGTTCTGCCATGTCATCAGGATAATTATTTGGTTCTAGACACTTTCTCAAAAGCCTGAAATATTTAATAGCTGGATCCCATCCACACACACATCCAAGTTGAAAATGGCCCAGGATGCTCATTAAGAGCAACACATGATCAGCAGGTGGTGGCCAGTCGCCCTGCTAACATCACCTGGGATCGCAGAGCCCAAGGGCCACCTGTTCACTCCCCAGCTCTGTGCCTCCTGAGCTGAGACCTCTCTCTGGCCCATGATTTCCCAAGGGGGTCAACAAAGAATTGACAAGTACCTTGCAGGGCTAGCCGGGAAATTCACCATACAAGTTCATAAAAATTCTGAAACCACATAGTACTACAGAAATGTGTAATGTTTTATCAATAAATATTTCAACTGAAAAAAAAAATAAACATCTCTGTTCCACCATATCATGTCTTCATGATCCCACGAAGCAAGGTGGGCTCCTCATGTATTCTCAGCTAATTCAAATGGCTACAGATGTTTTTAACTGAAATTATATACGTCAATAGTAACACATCAAAAGCTGTAGTTCGAGCACTTGGTATGTGTTATATATTCCCAAGAACACAAATGTATTCTTTTCCTATGGCTGACGTAACAAATTACAACTCAGTGGCTTATGACATAAATGTATTATCGCATAGTTCTGGAGATCAGGAGTCGGACATGGGTCTCACGGGGATAAAGCCGAGGTTTCTGCAGGACAGAGCTCCTTCTGGAGGATGCAGGAGAAAGTCTGTTGTTTTGACTTCCCAGCTTCTCCAGGCCATCCACATTCCTCAGGTTGTGGCTCCTCTTCTATCTTCAAAGCCAGCGAGATCTCTTGTGCCCCTTTCACACTGCAACTCCCTGGCCTCTCTTCTACATTAAGGACTTGTGATCGGATTAATAACCAAGGTAATGGGGGCACCTGGGTGGCTCAGTCGGTTAAGCATCTGCCTTCAGCTCAGGTCATGATCTCAGGGTCCTGGGATCAAGCCCCACATCAGGCTCTCTGCTCGGGGAGAGCCTGCTTGTCCCTCTCCCTTTCCCTCTGTGCTCTCTCTCTTTCTCTCTCAAATAAATAAATAAAATCTTAAAAAGAAAAAAAGAACCAAGATAATGTCCCCATCTCAAGGTCAGTTCATTAGCAACCACCATTGTGTCTATGACCAACCTTAATTCCCCCACACCATGTAACTTAACAGTCACAGGTTCTGAGGATCAGGACCTCTGGGGGCCACTATCCTACCAACAGGCATTCATCATGCCGTGACCCTTATATCATGAGGATTCGTTCAGTCANAATTCGTTCAGTCATTCATCTACATATTCAGTCAAAGATGCTGAGACCCTGCTCCAGAACAAGAACCACAGGGACAGTGAAGACTGGCTGGTCCCAGAATGGCCCAGGGAGCAGGACAGAGCAGTATGTCTGCAGAAACAGCTGGAGCAGAGGAAGGGCAGTAATAGCCAGGGTACAGAGGAGGAACTTCTGCTCCCGGTACAGATGGCAGCAGGAGAGAGCAGTTACCAGGAGTCAGAGAAAAAGGCTGAGATGGGGTGAGGGTGGCAGGGTTTAGGGGGGCTACACGTGTGTGCAGAGCAGTTGAAAGCATGGGTTCCAGGGATCCCATGCATGGCGGTCCAAGGCTGCCGCTCAGCATGTAGTAGGGATGACGTCCAGATTCACTGGTATGTTCCCAGATTCAAAGAAAAAGACATAACAAATGTGTAAACTGAAAAATACAGCTCTGGGGATGATGAGGAAAGAGGAAGAGAAGTGAGGCAGCAACATAGACAGGAGTAGGTAAGACAGGTGAAGTCAGACCCACAAGGAGGGTGAAGAGGGCCTGAAGGGAGTAGCTCCTTGGGATGTGTCTTAAAATGAAGGGTTTACTATTATTCAGGTGTAGGTGAGACTAATGGGTCAGGAGATGACTGTCATTGAGAATAAAGTTTGTCATTCACAGCCCCAAGAGAAGGGGGCACACACCACCACAGGGGGTCACACAGGGAAGCACTAAAGTCCATCAGGAACAAGGAGGGGCACCTGGGTGGCTCAGTCTTTTAAGTGCCTGCCTTCGGCTCAGGTCATGACCCCAGGGTCCTGGGATCAAGCCCCACATCAGGCTCCCTGCTCAGTGGGAAGCCTGCTTTTCCCTCTCCAGCTCCCCCTGCTTGTGTGCGCTCTCTCTCTCTGTGCCAAATAAATGAATAAAATCTTAAAAAAAAAAAAAAAAAGGAACAAGGAGAAAACACTGGCAAGACCCTTTATTGTGGTTTCCACTGGAAGGAATGGGCAGGGTAGGGTAAGCAGGGGCAGAGGGGCTGCCCCTCCTAGTCTGGCACCTGGCCCTGGGCTGATTAGGGCAGGGGGATGGTGACTCTGAGTGTGACAGCCTGATAAAGAAGTGGAACTGTTTGGTGTGTGGGCTCTGGATTCTTTGGTTTGCATATGAAAGGTGCACTCACAGACAAGTCCTTTGCTGTCTCTAGGAAATGGCTGGTTCCTGGGAGTGGCGGTAACCTCAGGGTCAACAAGGCCCCAGGTGTCAAAACCTCAAATATAGACAATGAAATGACAATGTCAACACAGGACTGAAAATGCAGCGACTGATTTAAAATGTTACTGAATGCACTTTTTGGGAACAGAGCCAAGAATTACAGACACGATGCTCCCTCCACCCATCCACACACCCTTCTCCCAGCCCCACAGGCTTATGATGAAGGAATTCCCATTATATCCCCCACACACATCACAGAGGAATTAATAGGATATGAAACCAAAAGGGGAAAAAGAAACTAAGACCATAAGCAGGGAGGTTTATGGAGATCAGTGGTGAGTCTGAACCGAACCCATGAAGATGTCCCTATCCGTGGGGCTGCTGCCACAGCCCTGGGACCCAACTCTGGTTCTCACCTCTGTCTGAAGAAGCCTNGAGCAGCTGGGCCTCTGCACCCACGGTGCCAGCCACAATGCACTCACCGTGGTGCTACAGAAGGCAACGCAGCAACCAAATTTCAATGTAATGAATCAAACTTTCCATCCCACTTAAAGGCAACGATTTTCTTTCCAAAAAAAGAAAAATTGTAAATGGAAAATGTTACAATGCAAGTCACAATGCCAGCTAAGTGCCAGGAAAAGTCACACACATCTGATTTGACTAAAGTCTGTCCTGGCAAAATGAGCAAAGAAAAGAATGAGGGTGATAACAATTACAATATGGAATGGCACTGCCTAGGCTTCTACCAACGAGCCCGGAGGAACAAGACATAGCTAGTATCATGCAATTTAATAAAAGTGCTCTTTTTCAGAAAATAAATAAATGCCATGTCTATCTTGAGACTGCTGCACGTTTGCGGGGAACATGTGTGGCCCTTATTTGTCATCTATGGGAGATATTCTGAAACATATCATTTGGATTTATGTTTACCAATGGCTTGCTTGTTCTGAGACAGACAAAAGCTGAAAGCATCCCAAGAGGAACCATGGCCTCCCTCCCGATAATACACTCACTTCCTGCACTGCCTTTCTGCCTCAGATTGTTCTGAGTCTTCCGAGTCAACAGATTTCCTGAACCACTGTACATTGACGACGACCGAGATACAGAGAGTGGATGGATTTTGTAAATGAAATGAGAATGATATCCAACTTGGCAGAGGGCTGGGGGAGAGGCCCCATCTGTGTCTCTGCCCATGCACAGTAAAAGGATGCAGCCACACCCTCACAGTAAGTCCCAGGGCCCCTCCTCCACCCACTCACCCCTTTAGAGCACTGGAACTGCCACCCGAATGAGGGTGTTGCAGGAAGGCCACGGCTGCACAGATGGGGCGCCACTAAGCATTGGCCATGCTCGCCTCTCCGTCCACCGCAGACACACTACACATACCACCAAGAGTCCCAAGTTCACATTACGATGAAGGATGGAAATGGGAACCAAAAACAGACCCTCCCGAACTTGATTTGTTTAAAAAACTGCTATTAGAAGTACCCCAAAATAAAGGGTGGGATAGAAGAGTAGTATGAGGGTGAGAACAAAGAGCTCAGTGCAGTTGTTTGGTGACAGCTGGATTTCCTTCCATTTCATTAACCCCTCTGTTACCGGATTCCTTCAGGGACAGAAGGGTCCATTCCGAAAAGCACTGGTGGGGAAAGTAGAAGAACAGGAAGAGAGGTGGGAGAAGTGGGGTTGGGGGGGGACTCCAGAGCTTTGGAGGGGGCAGCTTTTTAAGACCCAGGGTGTCTGTTTCACACCCTGGGCCTTTCTAGGAAAGTGCTACAGTTCCTGAAAGAGGCAAACCTGTTGGGGAGAAGAACCAAGGCAGATTCCCACACAGATCTAATGTCTGGACTGTTCTAAGATCAGGGATCATGGACCCTAATGCCTGGGAAGCACTCTTCTGAGGAGTCCTGCAGGGCCCATCTCTGGAGGAAGCAAGTCCTGGCAGCTCTAGGTTTGTCTTCCTTTTGAAAACCAAAGACTTACTTTAGGGTTTTTTACTTTAGGTTTTTTAAATTGTTATAACCCATTTCAAAGACACCATTAAACGGATCAATGAATTAAACTTATTTGATGTATTTTTTAAAAAAAGGGTTATTGCCAAATAATTACCAAAATACATCACACATTGCTCTCTAATAAGCAAATAATGCCTTCATTTTGCTATTTCCCCACAGTGCATTTCCAGTGAAATGCATTTCTAAGAAGATACTTAAGCCAACCAAGGGTATCCCTGGATTGTCAGGGGTCCAGGAAGTTAGCAATGGGAGTCCACTGTTCCATTATTTCAGTATTTCAAAATGCTTTTCAAAAACTGTCCATTTACCCATGGTAAAACCACACAGGTGAAATGACACTTAAAGTTCTTTGTTTTGGCTGGAAGTGCATCTACGTCAGTGTAATTAACAATGTTAAGAAAATGTTGACCAAAAGATCTGAACAATAACAGAAATAACAGTAGTAGCAATAATCATCATAACAAGCTACAGATGACTTCTTCAAACACTGACCTGCCTGCCTGGCATTGCTCCAACCTTTCTGGGCATCATCTCACTTAATCCTCCCTCCTATTTAGATGAGGGCACTGGGCTGAAGAGAGATGCAGCCTGCCCACCATCTAACTGTTGGCAAGGGTTCGACCTCATTGAAGAGGTTTTCATTGTCCCTGATTGGCTTAATATGGGCAAAAGAATTTGTTATTACCTAATGAAAACAGTTTGGTAGGCAAAGTATTTCAAACTACAGTATGCCCAGGGGAAAAATAACCACAGACTGTATATGCAGGGAATGCACACAAACTGTACTCCGGGAAAATGCAAAATAAGCAAACATGGAAAGCTAAGCTAAGAGTACTCTAAAAAAGCAAAATCAAAATAGCCTTTCCATTTCTTCCTGTTAGTTCTTGCAATGAACTAAATATAGCAAGGATAAGACTTGTACAAATAAGTACACTGGGCTCCTCTGAATTAGGAATTCAACAAGTAGCTGGGCCACCCCATTTTCGTGAAGGGCAGGGCCCTAATGTCACACAGGCTCATCTCAATCTTCTCAAGTCAATTAATCCAGAAACACAGATGAGTGGGTACTTTCAAAGTCTTCCAAAAATGCTTTTCAATGATGGCAGGGCAGTTCCTTACGGGATGGGACTGTCCAGAGCAAAGCAAGTACATCACATACCATTTGGCAGCCTGGCCGATGAACATCAAGTGCCAGGAAGACCGGCAGTCACTGTGATAACTAAGTATTTGCAAGTACACCTGGGTGCAGTACTGTCCCCAGACAGGAGATACCTGACCCCTTCCAGGAAAGATGGAACTTGCAGAGTTCGTGAACATCATAAAGAATGACCCTCAGGTGAGGATCTAGCTATACCACGGCAAAGCGAAGCAGGATACTGGGCTTCACGCGGCACTGAAAGCTACAGAAGAATTGAATTAAAAATAACAAGGCTTCAGGGTGCCTGTGTGGCTCAGCTGGTTTAGCGTCTGCCTCTTGGTTTCAGCTCAGGTCATGATCTCAAGGTCACGAGATCAAGCCTCAGGTCAGGCTCCATGCTCACCAGGGAGTGTGCTGGATATTCTCTCCCTCCTCTTCTACCTCCACCTAGCCCTGCCCACTCCCCACCCCTCTGCACGTGCTCTCTCTTTCTCTCTCTAAAATAAATAAATCTTGAAAAAAATAAGGCTTCTAATCCAATTAAAAATGGACAAAGGATCTTAACACATTTTTGAAAGAAGACATCAAATGGTCAACAGGTACATGTAGAGGTGTTCAACATTACAAATGATTAGGGAAACACAAATCAAAAACTACAAACAAACAAACACACAATGAGGTATCAGCTCACACCAACCAGAATGGTTAGTCCCAAAAGACAAGAAATAACAAGTATTGGCGAGGATGCAGAGAAAAGGGAGCCCTTGTGTTATCACTGGTGGGATTTCAAACTGCTGCACCCACTGTGGAAAACAGTATGGAGGTTCCTCAAAAAAACAGGATTACCATATGGTCTAGCAATTCCACTTTTGGGAATATACCCAAAGGACACAAAAGCACTATATGGAAAAGATATGTGTGCCCCCATGTTCACTGCAGCATTATTTACGGTAGCCAAGACGTGGAAACCACCTAAGTGTTCACTGACAAATAAATGGATAAAAAACTGGTGGTGTATATATACAAGGGAATATTATTCAGCCATGAGAAAAAAGGAAATTCTGCCATTGTGACACAATAAATAAACCTAGAGGGCAGTATGCTCAGTGAAATAAGTCAGACAGGGAAAGTCAAATACTCTATGATCTTACTTCTGTGTAGAATCTAAACAAAACAAAACAGAACAGAACTGAATCATATATACAGAGAGCAGACTGGTGGTTGCCAGAGGCAGGGGGTGGGGGAATAGAGGAAATAGGTGAAAGTGGTCAAAAGTACAAAGTTCCAGTTATAAACAAGTTGTAGGGACGTAATGTTCAACGTGGTGACTTAGCTAACAATACTGTGGTGTATATGTAAGGTTACTAGGAATTCTCACCACAAAGAAAAAAAAAATTTTTTTCTTTTTTTTTAATATCTGTATGACATGATGGATGTTAACTAATCTTATTGTGGTAATCATTTCATAGTATATTTAAATCAAGTCATTGTGCCATACTCCTTAAATTGACATGGTGCTATATATCAATTATATTTCAATAAAACCAGGGGAAAAAATAAGAAGGCCTCTTCTGGTTCCAGAAGTGTGGTAGGAAATATTTAAGATGAGCTGGGGATACAGACCAAAAAAAAACCTCAAAAAACAAAAAACAAAAAATAATTGCAGGTTATGTCAAAAGACTCAGGAGCCGGGGCGCTTGAGGGGCTCAGTCGTTAAGCATCTGCCTTTGGCTCAGGGCGTGATCCCAGAGTCCTGGGATCGAGCCCCGCATCGGGCTCCTCCACTGGGAGCCTGCTTCTTCCTCTCCCACTCCCCCTGCTTGTGTTCCCTCTCTCGCTGGCTGTCTTTCTCTCTGTCAAATAAATAAAATAAAATCTTAAAAAAAAAAAAAAAACAACTCAGGAGCCAAGTGGATTGGCTCCTATTGACCAGAGGATATCAACTACAAGAATAACCACAACAGACCCAAAAACCAATGGATTATATTTAAACATATGAATTCCCTAATAAATAAATCCATGAAATCCATAATAATTATTCTTAAAAAGCTAAATACCCCTTAGGATAAGTAGCTAATTCCAAAACTGGAGCAAAGAAAATAAAGGATAAGCCTGGAACATCTTAGATCCAGGGAAGAGTGCAAGAAAGGTTGAGGACATGTCAAAGGGACACAGGGCTACACTGAAAGAGCTCCCAGTCAGCAGAGACGGAACAGCGTGAGCAACAAGAGAAATTACAACAGCATTCAATTACAGCCTACAGAATAGAATAAATACCCACAAATCTCCACTGACAGGAATAAATGAGTAAATTACCAATGAAGAAGGAAAAAAATGGCTCTTCCAAGACTTCTACTCCATAAATACAAAAGGAATGAGGGTAAAAAATAATCACCATTAGAACACCACCAAGATCTGCCTGTGGGTGCTTATGTTGGAGGGTGAAAGTTTGAGGAGAAATAAGATACCTATATAGTCTCAAGATATTAATTTTTTACAACAGGAAAATAATAAATTTACAATGTAGAAACCCAAGAAACACCATCCTAACCAAGAGATCAAAATTAGTGTCATCAATAATAAGATATATAGGCATCATGTACACCCTGATATCATCTAGTGCGAAGGACATCACTTCGGTGGTATTCTTGCCAAAAACCCAGTCTCAATCTAATCATGAGAAACAGTACACCAACACAAACTGAGGGAAATTGTACAAAATACCTGACCAGAAGGTGGGACTACCAGAATGGTGAAATGAGGACCTCCATATAAATTTCCTCTTCCATAAAAGCAAACACTGGCAAAATTTCCAAACCAACTTTTTCAGAAGCCTGGGTGTTAACAAGTCTTGCCACAAGCTGAGGGGGGTTTATTCAAGAAAAAATGCAATAGTAAGGGGGCGCCTGGGTGGCTTAGTCCTTAAGCGTCTGCCTTTGGCTCAGGGCGTGATCCCAGAGTCCTGGGATGGAGCCCCATATCAGGCTCCTCCACTGGGAGCCTGCTTCTTCCTCTCCCACTTCCCCCCCACCCCCGTGTTCCCTCTCTCGCTGGCTATCTCTCTCTGTCAAATAAATGAATAAAATCTTAAAAACAAACAAACAAACAAAACTGCAATAGTAGGATTTGTGGAATCTTGAACTTGACTTATTCCCATTGCCCTCTCCCTAGCTCCACAGTACCTACGAAAATCAGCTTGACTTGATGCCACCAGAAAGGGTAGGCTGAGTTCACAGTTCCTCAGAAAGTCCCAAACCCAGGACAATGTTGTATCAGGAGCTGATCTGGACCTCGCTCTGTGGGAAAAGCCCTATACCCAGAGCATGCATTGAAAATAATCAGCGGCGGGGCCCCTGGGTGGATCCGTTAGTTGAGTGTCCAACACTTTCTTTTGGCTCAGGTCATGATCTCAGGGTTGTGAGATCCAGCCCAGCCTTAAACTCTGTGCATAGCAGGGCGTTGGCTTGAGATTATCTCTCTCTGCCTCTCCCCCAACTCCTGTGGGGGAGCACATTCTCTTTCTAAAATAAATAAATAAATCTAAAAGAAAAGAAAAAAAAAGAAAAGAAAAGAAAAGAAAAGAAAAGAAAAGAAAAGAAAAGAAAAGAAAAAAAAGAAAAGAATCAGCAGCAATTGTTCAACACTGCAGCTGCCTGAAGGTGATATACCAGTTGAGGCAAAAAAGACAAGTATATTTTTTTATAACTGTTTCTTCGCCTATGTGGATTTAAAAGACAATTCCATATAGCAATAATTATAAATCTGTGTTGATGGACGTATAATGTGTAAAGATGCAAATTTATAGGCACAAAGGAGGGGGAAAAATAGAATTATACTGAACAAATTTTCTATACACTATGGAAATGGTTAGTGTTAATGTGAACTACATTATTTTAAATTAAGATACTATTTGTAATCTCTATAGCACCATTACAAAAATAACTAAGAACATCAGAATAGTAAAAGAAACAACAAGGAATTAAAATGGTACACTAGAAAAATATTTAAGGAAGGCAATCATGGAAGTCTATGGAACAGAAACATGTAAGACATACAGAAAACACACAGCAAATTGACAGACATAAACCCTATCTTATCAGTAATTACATTAAATGTTAATGAAATACTATAATCAAAAGGCAAAAGTTGGCAGAATAAATTTTTCAAAATACATAATTCAACCATACACCATCTACGAGACACACTTTAGATTCAAAGACAAAAATAGGTTGAAAGTAAAAGGATGAGAAAAAATATACCATGGAAACAGTAACCAAGAGACCTGAAGTACCTATATTAATTTTAGACAAAATAGATTTTTAAGACAAGAACTGGTAGAGACAAATGATGCACTGTATAATGATAATAAGGTCAATTCATCAGCAAGACATAAAAATTTTAAACAGCTATGTATCTAACAGAGCCCCAAAACACATGAATCAAAAGCTAACAAAAATGGAGAAATAAAGGATTCAGTAAGTTGGGAGACTTCAAACACCCTAATTTCAATAGTGACTAAAACAACAGGCAGAAGATCAACAAGGAAATAGAAAATGTAAATAACATTTTAAATCAACTAGAGCTAATAGGTATCTATAGAACACTTCATACAACAGACTACACATTTTGCTCAAGCACACATGGAACATTTTCTAGGCTAGATCACGAAACAAGCCTCAACAAATTTAAAGGATTGATATCACACAAAGTATTTCAATCAAATGAAATTAGAAATCAGTAAAAGAAATAAATTTGAAAAATTCACAAACATGTGAAAATTACTAAGACATTACTAAATAACCAATGGGTCAAGAAGAAATGACCAGAAAAACAGGAAAATATTTTGAGACCAAAAAAAGAAAATATAATACATCCAATCTTACGAGATGCAACTAAAGTAGTTTTTACAGGGAAATTTATAGCTGTCAGTATGTTTATTAACAAAGAAAAAATATCCCAAAAAATACCTAACCTTCTACCTCGAGTAACTATAAGAAGATCAAACGAAACCTAAGCCAAACAGAAGGAAGGAAATAATAAATATTAGCGCAGAAATAAATGAAATAGAGACTGGAAAAACAATAGAGAAAAATCAACAATACAAAAAACTTGGTTCTTTGACAAGATCAACAGAATTGGAAAATCTTTAGCTAGAATGAGCAAGAAAATAAGAAAGCTCACACTAAGGTTAAAATTAGTAATAAAAGATGATATATTACTATCAACCTTACAAAAATTAAAAATAATTATAAGGGATTATTATGAACAACTACACGCCAACAAGGTAATTTAGGTGAGTGGACAATGTCCTAGGAAGATAAAAAGGTACCACAACTGACTCAAAAAGAAATAGAACATGTGAATGGACCTATAACAAGTACTGAGACTGAACTAGTGATTTTAAAACTCCCCACAAAGAAAAGCCTAAAGTTCTCCTCAATGTTAAATTTTCCCATTTAATGAAGAATTAATACTAATTCTTCCAAAACTGAGAAGAGTAGGAACATCCCCAACTCATTCTATGACGCCAGTATAGTGTTTTCTTTAGAGCGATACCAAGGATATACACATACACACAACGTCAATATCCCATATAAATACAAAGGCAAAAATCTTCAGCAAATTCTACTAAACTCAACCCAGCAAATTATAAAAAGGATTCTACACCATGACCACAGAGGATTGATCCCAGGAAGGCAAAATGATTAAACATATGAAAATCAATGTAATATACTGTATTAATTTAATAAAGGACAAAAGCCACATGATCATGTCAACAGATAAAGAAAAATCATTTAACAGAATCTAACACTCTTTCTTGATCAAAAAAGAAAAAAAAAAGTTTACCAAAGTAGGAACGGAAGGGAACTTCCTCATCCTGATAAAGGCATTTATATAAAAGCCAAAGCTAGCACCATACTTCATGGTGAAAGACTGAATGTTTCCCTCTCAGATCGAGAACAAGACATGACAGTATAGAGAAAATTCTCAGGAATCCACAAAGCAAGTATTAGCCTTAATAAATGAGTTAGCAAGGTGGGGGGATACAGGATTGATATGCAAAATAACTGACCTACAGCAATGCATTAAGGGAAAACTGTTTAGATTTGAAAAAAAAATGTAATTACATAGCTTTGTGCTAATGTTAATTTCTTACTTTTGACCACTGTAGTACAGTTAAATAAAATGTTAAAATTAGGAGAAGGTAGGTGAGGGATATACAAGAATTCTGCACTATTTTTGCAATTTTTCTACAAATTATTTCAAAATAAAAGGTTAACAGTTTTAGAAAGCCAATTGGTTCCCATCAGAAGATGCTAGGGATCCAAATCAAACACTTATTTCTCTTTTCCTATGAGTCGTACCACTGGGAACTTAGGTAGTAGATGAGGGGAAGGATCTTTTTATAAAAGTATTACCAATAATAAATTAAAGAATTAGACCAGCAACCTTTGGCATCCACTAACAAATGGACGGAGGCAGTGATAACCTATGGCTGCTAACATCCATCAGAAAAAGAGGGACAAAAAAACATTATGTTCCTCTTGATGGAAGTACAGAACACCATCTATGAATGTGGTTTTGGCCAAAAAAAAAAAAAACACCCAAAAAAGAAAAAGAAAAGAAAGTCAAATCTGTACCTGAGGAAGTTCTGATAAAGTATCCAGACCAATCTACCACTAAACAGGAATTACTGCAGAAAAGAAGATACTGCAGGAAAGTAATCGGCTATATTTAGACCATGGGAAACCCTACAGTATAAATAACTCAGTTTCTTCCAAATTGCAAGGAGAAAATAAGAAAGAGAAATGGAGTTTTAGAGGGGGATATCCACAGATTACAGGAGACCTAAAAGACCTATCAGCCAATCATAGTGAGACTTTATTTGGATCTGATTCAAACACACAGATTGAAAAAAAATATATAGTATTTACCAGACAAGTGAAAATCTGAACACAGCCTGGGTACTTCATAATATCAAGGAATTAGTATAAATTTAGGCGTGATAATGACACTGCAGTTTATTTTTATTTTTTTTATTAAATTCAGTTAGCCAACATATAGTACATCATTAGTTTCAGATGTGCAGTTTAGTTTTAAAAGGAATCATTGCTTTTCTAAAGATAAATAATTAAAGAAGAAATATCTGCGGTGCACTTCAAAATAAACGGGAGAGGGAGGGGTAGGATAAAACAGTACTGGCCATGAGCTGCTAACTGTTGAAACTGCATGATGGTATGTTATACGTGCACTTCTCTATATGTGTGAATAGCATGAAATTAGAAATCTGTAACACAGATTTAACAGTTTACACAGATGTAACAGAAAGAAATTTGGGAAATGCACAAATATGTGGAAATTAAATAAGACCTTCCTAAATATCTAATGGGTCAAAGAAGA
Source organism: Ailuropoda melanoleuca (assembly GCF_002007445.2). Lineage (NCBI taxonomy): Eukaryota > Metazoa > Chordata > Mammalia > Carnivora > Ursidae > Ailuropoda > Ailuropoda melanoleuca. The sequence continues at coordinate 24,129,357 of NC_048226.1, forward strand.
AATCATATGGGAAGTTAGAAAGTACTTTGAGATGAATACAATTTTCAGTTTTTTTTAAATGAGGCCTATGTCTTCTGCGGGGAGGGGTCTCAAGTACAAAAATATCTACAAAAGTACAGTCAGAGCAGAAGGACTGTGGGCTCAAGCCATGGTACTGCTGCCTCGTAACAGGGAGACCTTAGGCAAGCTATCAAGTCTTGACGCCTCTGTCTCCCCGACCTGAGAAATGGGAATGTAAAAAATAATGAGACTGTTGGGAGGACAAGATGGAATTATGGCCTCAGTCTCCCCATCTGTGAAAAATGGAGATGTGAAAATATGACTGTTGTTAGGTTAAGATGGAATTATACATATAAAACACTTGCCTCCTATCAACAAGCAAAACCCCCCCCCAAAACAAACAAACAAACAAAAAACCTGCCCCATGCCTACCTTCCGAGGGCAACCAAGTTTTTAGGAAAAGAAAGGTTCTTTTTCTACAACTTGACAACCATGAGCCTAGTCACATGTGACACATGACAGGTATCAAAAGAAAAATAACTTCTAAAAACCATGTGAACGGCAACATTATTATTCCTCAAGTGTCCCCCTGCCTAGTGTATCTGAGAGATATCCCTGCGTAAAGAGGACATGCATTATCTGGGCATGCTCCTGTCTCCTGGATCTCGTCCTGGTGTCTCTGCTTTTGCAAATCTTTTACTCCAAATAAGACAAAGTTGCTATGCTTCCAGGGAAAAGATGTTTCTGCTGCTGTCAAGGAAGAGACATAGCTCCCCAGGAAAGGGAAGGAAAGAGAGGAAAGGCAAGATAAATGACCAGAAAACAAAAGGAGAACTTTACTGGGTGTCATTTCAGGCTCTTCTGAAAAAACAAATCATGAAGGCCAGGGTAAGCCGGTTGGACAGATAACGCCTGTGAGCTGGGGAAATGAAGTGAGAATCAAAGGAAAAGGAACAAAGTTAGAGCAATTCCAAGATAAGCGTTAGAGCACCCCCTGACACCTGTTTTCCCAAAAGAGGATGGAACTCAAATCCAAGTACAAAGCCCAAATGATTCTGTGAAAAGTCCCCTGGGGTTATTTCATGCAGAAATGCTACTATTTCCACCACCTGGGAGACAGACATTGGAAGGTGTCAGTAAGACTATATTTGAGTCATTACAAAGGTAATGGAGGCAAAAGAGAAACAAAATTACACATTGACCCAGGCAGGATTTGGGGCAGAGGGCATGAGGGCCACAGGACAAGAGTACAAGAAGGGGTATGTGGACCTGGGGCCAACACCCCACCTCACAAGTTAGGAAAGAGGGTGCAGGCGAGGCAGGGGGCCTTGTGCAGCACCCCCACCTCAAGCTGAGCCCTTCTAAGGCCTGCTCTGAGAACAGGAGGCAGGGGTGAGGTTTGCTTGGTTTTTTTTTTTTTTTTAAGATTATTTATTTATTTATTTGACAGAAAGAGAGCAGGAGAGCACAAGCAGGGGGGTGGCAGAGGGAGAGGGAGAAGCAGGCTCCCCGCTGAGCAGGGAGCTAGGCGCAGGGCTCGATCCCAGGATCCTGGGACCATTACCCGAGCCGAAGGCAGACACTTAACCAGCTGAGCAGCTGCTTAACCAACTGAGCCACCCAGGCTCCCCGAGGTTTGGTTATTGTATCAAGTGTTACCCACTGCTCTTAATGGTTGCAGAGGAGGATGAGAGTGCTTTCTTCCATGCAGGGTCCCTGCTTCTTCCCCTTGCCTCTCCTGGGCAACAGCCCCTTCTAGGAATGTTCCTTCTTCAACTTCCTCATCAACTCCTTCTCTGCTAACTATTCTCTGCTTTCCTGCCACCAGAATCACCAATCTCCAGGTTGACTCTGTATTCCCATCCCCTCTCCCCTTCCAGCCCGGCCAGCCTTGCACCCTGCAACCATCTGCTCCCCTCTTTGTCCAAGCCCCTGGTGACACCAGCCTTGTCCCAGCTGGCCCCAAGGGAGAGGACTTGTGGCCCCAAGGGAGAGGACTTCTCTGGACAGCCTTTGCCAGTACCAAGGAGGTCTGTGTGACCATGAAGGGCTTCCCACACCCACCCCAACCTACTAGTCCACAGCTGAGTGATGCTCAAACTGACAGTTCCCACCAGCTGGGAGGCCACAGACTGGACCTGACCTCCTGGGATCACCCACCTCTCTCTCATCCCACTGGGCATGGCTCAGGAGGATTTTCCTAAATACCAACAGTCTGAAATCCGTGAGAGGATACAATGGGCTCAGGACATGGAAGCAGAGGACTGCTTCTCAAACTTCCATATGTAAACAAAGTTATGATGTAGATGCCAGCTCTCCCACCTCCACAGGCTCAACAGTTCAGGGGGGCGGGGGGGGCTGGGAAGTTTCATTTCTAACAAGTCTGACGGGGATTCTCATAAAGAGGGGACCCAAGGACTAAGTTACTGAGGGAAACACCACATAAATAATGGTGTAAATGATTGGTGCACTTCCAGCTGCAGTCAGAACACAGAGATGACCAAGAAAAGCCACCATCCAGAGACAGTGTCAGCAGGTAAGCCTTCCTCAACTAAAGTTTGCTCTCGCTCTGCATTTACATATGCTTTGACTGCATTTATACCCCTCTGCGTATCAACCAGAACAATGACACAGAACGGAACAGACTTTGTTCACAACTATGTTTCCCATCGTCTCTGTAGTAACCAAAGGCACTCAACAAAGTGGCCAGACATAAAATAAGTCCTCTCCTGGGTTTCTCTGGCCAGTCCTGATGCCAGTCCCCTGAGATCCTGGACACCTTGTCCCCACAAACAGGTTATGGCCTGCTTGCAGTCTCAAGCTGCCCTGTGACCCTGTTGTGTCCTATCACCACCACCATGTTCCCTCAACAGTAGCATCCGCTCCCTGTCTGGCCACATCCTCCCTGGTCCTCACTCATGCCCTCCTCTGGGAGGCCTCTCCTGACCTGTATCCTGCATCCCTAGGCTAGGAGCCCTGCCAGGTCCCCTGCCCATGGACACATCCTGCAGTATAATCAGTCCCCACAGTAAGCTCCAGGTGAGACCCAGCCTCCTCCTTTTCTATCCCAGGGTCTGGCTAGGGCCTGGCACGGTGAGGAGCAAATCAGGGCATTGGTTTGAGTTGATGGACAGGAGTTTCAAGGCAGCTACACACAGCCTGGAATGCAACAGGTGCATATGTCACTCACCATTCTCAGAGGAGCGGGGCGGGGAGGGGGGGGCTCAGAAATCCACATCACTCACACCTCAATCCTGAAAATATCAATCTCAGACTTTCTGGGCCTCAAAGAGTTTTACCTGGCTTCTGAGCAAGGATGACTGGAGAGTCCTCTCCACAAACAGCTACCACCCCTCTCACACCTACACATAAGCACCTGGGGCCTTCCTAAGGAGAAGTCCCCTTCTCTTCCCAGGAAAGCATTCAAGGAATTCAACTTGGGAGCTAGGAGATATTTAGGAACTTCTCCTGAAAGCACCACTATCCCCAAGCACCTGCCCCCTAGGGCTGTAGTGATTATTTAAGAATCCCAGTCTGGTCAGGTTAGAAGGTGAGAACATGGACAGGTGTGGTCCAAGCGGAAGATGAATGTTTCAAAATCCTGTGAAGCCTTCCGAGGTCGAGTGAAGAGAGCTACTTTTGGGTCCCACCCTATTTTCTCATCTGCATGTTAGAGGTGATGGTTGTTTTAAGGATCAATTGACTTAATGGGTTAAAAACACTTTGTCAATTGAAAATACACTATATTTCCTGAGGCCCAAGTATTTCTGAAAAGGAGGCTATGGGAGCTACTGGCTCAGTAATAAAGGAAGTGGTATGTGTGTGGACTTAAACCTGCCAGAGTCCCACCGGAGTTACGTCATACAGAAGCCAGAGGCACGGCTTCCCAGAGTCCTCACACTAGGGACAGAGGATATTTGTGAGATAGGTGCCTCCCCCTTCTTGGCCTCAGCTTCTTGCAAACAGGAGCCAGGAAATCCCACAGCCCTGTCCACCGACATCATGCTTGCTGACTGGCCAGTGGGCATCCCTTGAGAGCAAGAGGGCAGCATTACTCAGAGTGTGAGCCATTATATAAGCATCACCTCTGTGCTAACTAAATACTCAGATTCCTGGGTCCAATCCCAGATGAGCTTGGTCAGAAACACTGGCAATGGAGCCTGAGAGTTGTTATTTTTAACAAGCTCCTCAAGTGAGTTTTATATAAATTTAAGAAGCTCAAGCACCAGAATGTTGGAAAAGCTGTAGAACCGAAAAGACCTGAGTCAAATTCCAATACCACTACATAGCAGCTGTGTGGCCATGGGCAAGTTACTTAACCACTCTGAACCTCAGTTTACCCCTTTGTAAAATAAGTATGAAGCACAACCAGTGTTGCTAGGACAGTCAGAAATAATACTCTGATTCTATGTTATCCTAAGAGGTAGGAATAACCATGACAGTCATCTTTTAGGGGGACAATCCGCCCCTGTGAGCACAAGGGATTTCCTAGAAGCCTCTCACATAATGGAAGCCTGACAAGACTTAACTCAGAGGCCCACATCAGCCCCCTACACCAGGAGTCAAGCAAGGTGAACAGGAGAGAAAGATGGGCTGAGCTTCGTCTGGAAACCAAGCCCATCTGTCTTCCTGAAGGGTTCTACTTTGAGGTGGGCTCAGCTACTGGACACAGCTCCAAGAATGCTCTGCAGCCCAGTGGCTCTTTTGGGTTGGGGAGTCTAAAAGGAGAAGAGACAGTAGTCACCCCCAGCCTGAGGGTCTGAAACTCTGGGGAGGCGCAGGGAGAGAGAAAGTGTCCAATGTAGTGACATTTCCTGGTACCAACCATGGGCAAGGCTCAAAAACCCCTCAAAGCCTCAGTCTTTCCATGTGGAAACTGGGGTTAATTTTTAGAAAGTTAAAATTAAACAGTCAACTATGGGATGGTGCCCACTTGGGTGGCCTGCTTACAGCTCACATCAATGGATGGACACTGCCATTATTACCCCTGCTTTTTGATATGTCTGTGCTGGTTACACCAAAACTTGGTGGCAGTTTCACTGTTGTCCCAAGACGAGAGGTTATTTAGAGAGCCTGGCCGAAAACTGAAACTAGGACTTCAAACCAGAGTGCAGGGCATGGATTTCCCTCCTTTTTACTTAAAAGGCGGGAGCGGTGAGGATGAGGACTCCCAGCGACTGCTGGACTCCAGCCCTGGGATCATTCCGGTTTGGACGCGGCGTCTGAGTGCCAATCGCGGGCACGGTACCCTCGCGCGCCCAGCATTTAGGTTTCCTGCTTCTGCGTCCCCCAGCGCAAAAGAGGCCAGGCCCTTAGCCCCCCGTCGAGCCGCTCCTGGGCCACCCCGCCCGGTGCCACTCACACCGCGCCCAACACCAAGTTCCTGGAGCGCCTGAGCGCGGTGGCCCTGTGCTGACCCCGCGCTCCACAGCCTGGAGCGCCCGGCTCACCTGCTGAAAACGAGGCAGCCCAGGTGGTTGATCTCGTGGTCCGAGCGGTGGCGGCTGTAGTCCTCCCACAGGTCCTTGAAGGCCGTGACGGCCAGGATGAAGAGCACGGGCGCCAGCGCCAGGCCGGGCTGGAAGGCGTTCACCGCCGGCACGAAGTTGAGCAGCGCGATGAAGACAAAGTACACGTTGGCCAGGCGGTGGAACTGCTCGAACAGGTTCTTGGGCAGGAAGGACATAAGAGTGTACTTGGTGGTCTTGAGACGGTTGTCGGCCAAGTGCTGGGAGCCCCCGTGCCGCCGCCGCCGCCGCGCACCCTTGGTCGCGCTGGCCGCTGGGTCCTCGACGCCCGGGGGCGGCAGCAGGTTGGAGCGCACCACGCGCGTCCTGCCGTCTCCGCGCCGCCGCCGCCGCCGACGACGACCGACCGCTGGTCCGCTGTCTGGGCAGGGCGCAGGCGGGGCGGGGCGGGGCGCGCGCCGCACAGAACCCCCTTGTACTCCCGCCTGCCTGGCCGCTTCCGCCGCCGCGGCTCCTGGCCCCGCCCCGTGCCGCGCCCAGACTGGGATACCGCGGATAGCGGGAAACAGAAAGACCAGAGCAGGAAACTTTCGAGCAGTTTAGTTTCCTTTCCAGATCCGTAAGTCAGTCCTAGAACAGTGCAAAGGCGCCCTGCCACCGGTAGGAGAGAGGAAGCTGCAGAGTGTGAGAGAAAAGTCACCGCAGTCCCCTGGCAGCTGTCAGGCTCTTCCTGGGCCAGCTCTGCTTCCCAGGTCCTGGGCGGGTTAGGAGCCTCCTCTCGGAATCAGCTAGAATCAAAATCCGAATGAGCCTTGGCATACCAAATGCTACGATTTTTAAATCTCATTTACCGAGGATGTCTGCTTGTGGGGAGAGCCCGAGAAGTTGGGATTCTGTTGCCTCTACACCCTTCCCCATCCCTGCTCAATCTCCACTTACTTTCAGGTTCACTTCTTGGGTAACTAGACTTTTCCCTTTCCCTGATCTTCGCTGCCTTTCCTTACTTCCTTAAATAGGCTTTTTTTTTTTTTTAATTGAAAGGAGGAATATTTCGCAGGGGCAAGGGCAGGCTTTGGTTTGAGGTATTTTTCTTTTCCTCTCTCCTAACCCCTCAGAGCCAAAATATCCCTGTGCGCTGCAGTTCTGAGGTGGCCTCGGAGAAGCTGTGACTGGAAATTGAAAGTGGTTGTTGGGAGAGAAGGAGAGGACTAGAATTGCAGAAGTGTCTTTTGGGGCAAAGGGCTCCCCTCAGTATTTGTGGGGAATCAGAGAGGGAGAATGTGAACCATGGGGGTGGAAGAATATGCGGGATATGGCAGAAGGTTTTGGGGAGTCCCCGCTTTTGCAGTAACACTCTCCCCCAGACAGACCACAGCTGTGACAGTTTGGCCTTTTGCTTTGGAAGTACAGAGATAAGAAGCAGAGATTTCTTGGCAAGGAGACTCTGGCTGGGAATTTGGGTGAGAAGAGCCCTTATGGATATGGCCTATCTTGATTCTGGGAGCTGTTGGCCTCCTCCAGGCCAGCCCCTCCTTTCTCCTCTTGCATTGGGACACTCTGTCATCTCCCAAGAGACCACCTTAGCAGCCTCTGCTGTCACTGGGTTGTCCCTTCTGTGCCTACTACAAGTCACTTCCCTAGCTTTGCTCAAATCACTTAGGTCTTCCCCCATGACACTCTCTCACCTCCTGTACCCTGGGCCTCACACCCCATCCAGCCAGGCCAACGTCTCACATCTCTACAGGGAGCCTTGCCACAGACCATAATATTTGTTGGAATCCAGCATAAGGAAGGTAGAGTGACAGATACTAAGAAAATATTGTATGCCATATATCAAGCCTCTCCCCCACGCCATATCTAAGGGTAGAATATTAATGTGTAGAGGCCTGGGTCAGAGAAAGATTTGGCTAAAGTACCTGCGTTTTCAGGGAAAGAAATCAGATATCATGATGAGCTAATGGCTTCCCAAATTGAGTATTAACAGCAAATGAAGGACCACAACTTCCCTGGTTTCCAATGACTAAGATCTCACAGACCCTTCCTTTTCCCCCACCATCTAACCCTGTGAGGCCCCAGGGCCTACTGGCTCCCTCCATTTCCATAGATGCCTCCATCCCTAGAGGTATCCCCAGCGTGGTCCCAGAGCCTCTGGGTGGGTCTCACTGCCTCCCAGTCTCCTTGCTTCAACGAGTCCACGTGTTGCTAAGATGGTTCCTTGACCTACTGGACACCTTCACTTCATCTCTTTACCCTCGAGCTTACCGGAGTCCCCTGTTGCTTACAGGGTCAAATGCTGACTCCTCAGGCAGAGGTCCCTTGAGGCCCTCAGGGGAACTGGCACCAACTTACTGATTTAACTCCACCCCTCCCTACTCCTGGCCCAACCCCAGGGCAAGAGGTCTCCTTACCCTTCTCAGAACAGGCCTTGTTCATTCCCATCTACATTCCGCTTTAAGGTTCCAAGATTCTGTGAGTCACACTGCTCCTTAAGCCTGGAATCTTTCCCCACCTGCTCTTCACCAATCCAAATTCAGTATTTCCACTAAGGCCTCACTCACCTGGCCTCCCAGGAGGTTTCCACACTGTATGATCCCTTGAACCTTGAGAAATTACTTCTGTTCTGATGTATATGCAGTGGTATGTAAACCTCCCTTAGGTTGCTCTGCTGGGGTTTTAAGCTTGGATGTCTTCTGCCGGTTACACTCTCAGACTCGACAGCCTGGGCCAGGGCCAGGCTTGGATGAACTCTGGGCTGGTGGTCTGGACCACTGAGCTCTGACCAGGCCCTGCTGCTGAGCCCTGGGCAAGTCACTTTAATTGTCCTCCTTCAGTAAATACTTATTCTTCACCTACTGTGTGCTTGGCACTGTTCTAAGCACTGGGGACTGGCTCAGAAGAATTGTCGATGACAACAGATAATTCTCATGGATCTAACTTTCCAGTAGGATGAGACTGTGATATTGTGATTTATAGTAATAAGTATATATTTGGTCTCCATCCCCATTTCTGGCATAGAGCTCCTAAACCCTTGGAATTTACTGAGGGATGAGTGCTAAAATTGTCCTGATATTCACAATAAATCCTTTTCAACCACACCTGAGTTTATGAGGTGACTTTTAGAAAGCACATTATATGGGGGCTGGTTGCCAGGGGAATCAACCATGTGATTAAAGAGTTGGAACTTTCAGGCCCACTCCACTGACCTCCAGGGAGGGAAGAGGAGCTGGAGGCCGAATCAGTTGCCAATGGCCAATGTTTTAATGCGTCTATGTAATGAAGCCTCCATAAAAACCCAAAAGGATGGGGTTTGGAAAATTTCCAGGTTTGTGAACACTGGAGACTCAGAGAGAGTGGCACTCCGAGACAGGTTGTGGAAACTACATGCCCTTTCCCCATATGCGCCCTATGCATCTCTTCCATCTGACTATTCCTGAGTTATATCATTTATAATAAACTGGTAATCTGGTAAGTAAAATGTTTCTCTGAGTTCTGTGAGCTGCTCTAACAAATTAGTTAAACCCAAGGAGAGGGTTGTTGGAACATCTGGTCTATAGCCAACTGGTCAGAAGCACCGTTGATAACCTGAACTTGTGACCAGTGTCTGAAGTGTGTGTGTGTGTGTGTGTGTGTGTGTGTGTTGTGGGCAGTCTTGCAGGACTGAGCCCTTAACCTGTGACATCTGACACTGTCTCCAAGTAGTGTCAGAATTGGGTTGAATTATAGGACACCCAGCTGGTGTCAAAGAATTGCTTGGTGGTATGTGGGAAAACCCCACAGACACACGTTGGAATCAGCATCCCTTAGCATTGCAGCAACTAAACAAGACACTCCTGGAACACGTCTAAGTCCCTGCTCTCAAAAATGCTATGTTCTCTGAAGGATATTCCAACAAGAAGTACATAGAAAATGGAGGAGCACAGGAAACCCAGCAGGGAGGGGTGTGCCTACTGTAGCTAGGGCTTTTAGAGGGGACCTCCTGGGGCAACCCTCAGCAAAGGTTAAGGAAACAAGTTGCAGAGATGTCTTGGGGAAGAACAAGCAAGTGTAGGAGAAAGTGGGGTTCCAGGCCCAGAGAGATGGTCCAGGTGTCTCGAGCCAAGTAGGCAAGCAGAGATATAGCCCAGAGTGGGCTCATGTAGGGCCTGAGGAATCACAGTAAGAATTTTGGCTTTTAGCTATGTGAGAAGGGAAGCCTTGGAGGGCGTTGAGCCTAGGAGTCATGTGACTGAACTCAGGTTTTCAAAGATCAGCAGTTGCTGTGTGAATAGAATGCAGAGGAGCTGGGTCACTAGGAAGGAGACAGTAAGAGGCCATTGCAATAATCCTGGAAAGAAAGATTAGCGGTCCCTGTGGGAATGGTCATGGTGCAGGGTGGGACATGGCCATATTAAAGTAAGCATGATCTGCTGTTGAACTGGGTATGAAAGAAGGAACAAAATTGAGAAGGGCCCAAGCAATGGATAACTTGAGTTGCTGAGGCCTGAAGACAATGGGAAAGTCAGGCCTGAGATGGTCACCAGGCCCCAGGAGCAGAGGTCTGACAGGGAGCACACAGCCAAGGTCAGCTGGGAGGCCCAGCTGGAGATGTCAGTCGGGAGTCAAAGAGTGAGTCTGGGTGGAGGAGAGTGTGGCCAGGAGTGGGAGGGAGGCAGAGGGGTCAGCTTGCAGGGCCAGGCCTGCCTTTGGATGGGATAGGCCTCTGGATTTGCTCCAAGTCAAGGGGAAGCTGTGGACTGCCCCCAGCAGAGGCGTGAGGTAAGAGGATCTTATTTTCCCTTTTAAAAGGTGGAAGATAGGGGTGCCTGGGTGTCTCAGTCGTTGGGTGTCTGCCTTCAGCTCAGGGCGTGATCCCAGAGTCCTGGGATCGTGCCCTGCATCGGGCTCCCTGCTCTGCTGGGAGCCTGCTTCTTCCTCTCCCACTCCCCCTGCTTGTGTTCCCTCTCTCACTGGCTGTCTCTCTCTCCCTCTGTCAAATAAATAATAAAAATCTTTTAAAAAATAAAAAAAGTAAAAAATAATAATAATAAAAGGTGGAAGATAGATTTGGAGAGCAGTGGGAACAGGCAAGCAATAAAGGAGAAGGTGGCTTAGGCTCCAGGAAGTGGCTAGAGAGAGTTGACTACAGGTAGAGTCAACATGATAGGCCAACAGGTTGGATATTTAGATGAGGAAAAGAAGAGAATCAAGAGTAACACTCAAGAGTCTAGTTAATGACTTGGGGATGAAGGACTGTAGAATATTGCAGCTCCCAAATACGCCACTTTGGCATGTGGATTATTTTGAATTAAAGTGACTTGAGGCTCTGGGTGGCTCAGTCAGTTAGGTGTCTGTCTTCGGCTCAGGTCATGATCTCAGGGTCCTGGGATCAAGCCCCACTTTAGGCTCCCTACTCAGCAGGGCAGTCTGCTTCTCCCTCTCCCTCTCCCTCTGCTGCTCCTCCTGCTTGTGCTCTCTCATGCACTCTTTGTCAAATAAATAAATAAAATCTTTTAAAAAATAAATAAAATGACTTGAGAACCAGTGAGTGCAAGAGGTAAACACTGACCCTCTTTTGTCTCTCCAAAAGCAGGAAACAAATCTCTGATGGGAAAGGTATCCTCACTGCACCACAAGGGTAGAAGGTGACCTTATTACCAGAGAGAGGGAATTGAAGACCAAGAAGGCTATATAAACAGACCTTGTCACTTCACCAATTTCTTACCATTTCTTTGTCTAAAAGGTTACAAAAGCTTCCTGCTGTGGGCATTTATTTGAGTCTCGTCTCATATTTTTAGGGGGCCCTTGTAAGTACGCAATTAAATTTTTCTCTTCTGAATTTAATTAGGTCAGCCAAGAACCTGGGATGGAAGAAGGAAAATTTTTCCTACTCCCACAAAGAAGAACAAGTTTGGAGAAGAAAATACAAAGCTAACATATGCCATGTAAAGCTTGAGGTGCCTGTTTGACATCTAACAGATGTCAAGTAGGCAGCAGGATAGTGAAGTCTCACAGTGACAGGAAAAGCCAGCACTGGACGTACAGATCCGGGCCATGTCAGAAGATACATGTGATTTAGAGCCATGTGATGAGAAGATTGTAACTACAGATAGAATGTAAATAGAAGAGACTGGATGATACTTTCTTACTGAAAAATGTAGGGAGTTGGATGAAACAGTCATGAAGATAGCTTCCAGCTTTCATGTACTACTTTGATGGTGTGATACTTGCTTAATAAATGCCTATGGAATAAGTAAAAATCACATTCTACAACATTTTAACCTGACAGCATTGCTTTAATATTTACTCTCATGAGTGTCCCTAATTTAGGAAAAAAGTCATAAGAGATTCTAAAATTTGTAATGTGTAAAAGCTAGGCACAGATGTTGCCCATTAATTAACAAGGACTTAACATTCATTTAAATTAAATTACCAAAGTATAGAGCTGTGAAAAATTAGGTTATATTACCTGGGTAATGATCCAACAAGCTGAATCCATGATAATGTTTCATATCCGAGAAATGCCAAAGTCCAGAGACTTAAGTAAAGATTTCTATTTTAGGATACCTGCTTGAGCACAATTGATCTCCTTTTCTTCAAACGAAATTCTTATTAAAAAGACAGATGATAATACTTGAAAAAAGAAATGTATAGTAGTGCTGGGAAATGGGAAAGTATCTTCAGAAGACAAAAGAAGATTCTTCAGAAGATAATAATGAGGAATATCTGAGAGATAAAAAGCAGATAAAAGTGAATTGGTGAGAAAGTATAATAAATGTAAGAAAATACATTATATAATCAAGTAAACAATGTTGCTTTAAAAGAAGTGGTTTGGTCATTCTATGAGGCCAATATTACCTTGATCCCCAAACCAGGCAAAGACCCCATCAAAAAGGAGAATTACAGATCGATTTCCCTAATGACTATGATGCCAAAATTCTCAACAAGATCCTTGCTAATAGAATCCAACAGTACATTAAAAGGATTATCCATTATGACCAATGGGATTCATCCCTGGGATGCAAGGGTGGTTCAACATTCGCAAATCTATCAGTGTCAGAGATTTTATCAAAAAGAAAAAAGCCAAAAATCATATGATTCTCTCAATAGATGCAGAAAAAGCATTTGACAAAACACAGCATCCTTTCCTGATTAAAACACTTCAGAGTGTAGGGATAGAGGATACATTCCTCAATCTCATGAAAACCATCTATGAGAAGCCTACAAAGAATATCATTCTCAATGGGAAAAAGCCGGAAGCCTTTCCCTTAAGATCAGGAATGCCATAAGGATGCCCACTCTTGCCATTATTATTCAACATAGTACTAGAAGTCCTTGCAACAGCAATCAGACAACAGCAAGGGATAAAAGTATCCAAATTGGCAAGGAAGAAGTCAAACTGTCTCTCTTCACAGATGACATGATACTTTATATGGAAAACCCAAAAGACTCCACCCCCTAACTACTAGAAGTTATAGAGCAATTCAGTAATGTGGCAGGATACAAAATCAATGCTCAGAAATCAGTTGCATTTCTATACACGAACAATGAGACTGAAGAAAGAGAAATTAGGGAATCCATTCAATTTTCAATAGCACCAAAAATCATACGATATCTCGGAAATAACCAGAGAGGTAAAGGATCCATATTCTAGAAACTACAAATCACTCTTGAAAGACATTGAGGAAGACACAAAAAGATGGAAAAATATTCCATGCTCATGGATCGGAAGAATTAACATAGTTAAAATGTCCATGCTACCCAGAGCAATCTACACTTTCAATGCTATCCCAATCAGAATACCAATGACATTTTTCAAAGAACTGGAACAAATAGTCCTTAAATTTGTATGGAACCAGAAAAGGCCCCGAATCTCCAAGGAACTGTTGAAAAGGAAAAGACAAAGCTGGGGCATCACAATGCCGGATATCAAGCTGTACTACAAAGTTGTGATCACAAAGACAGCATGGTACTGGCACAAAAACAGACACATAGACCAATGGAACAGAATAGAGAACCCAGAAATGGACCCTCGTCTCTTTGGGCAACTAATCTTTGACAAAGCAGGAAAAAACATCCAGTGGAAAAAAGACAGTCACTTCAATCAATGGTGCTGGGAAAACCAGACAGCTACATGCAAAAGAATGAAACTTGACCACTCTTTCACACCATACACAAAGATAAACTCCAAATGGATGAAAGACCTCAATGTGAGACAGGAATCCATCAAAATTCTAGAGGAGAACATAGGCAACAACTTCTATGACATCGGCCAGAGCAACCTTTTTCACGACACATCGCCAAAGGCAAGAGAAATAAAAGATAAAATGAACTTATGGGACTTTATCAGGATAAAGAGCTTCTGCACAGCCAAGGAAACAGTCAAAAAAACTAAGAGACAGCCCACGGAATGGGAGAATATATTTGCAAATGATGCTGCGGATAAAAGACTGGTATCCAAGATCTACAAAGAACTTCTCAAACTCAATATGTGAGAAACAAATAAATCAAAAAATGGGCAGAAGATATGAACAGACACTCTTCCAATGAAGACATACAAATGGATGGCTAACAGACACATGAAAAAATGTTCAAAATCATTAGCCATCAGGGAAATTCAAATCAAAGCCACACTAAGCTACCACCTTACGCCAGTTAGAATGGCAAAAATTGACAAGACAAGAAACAACAATTGTTGGAGAGGATGTGGAGAAAGGGGATCCCTCCTACATTGTTGGTGGGAATGCAAGTTGGTACAGCCACTCTGGAAAACAGTGTGGAGGTCCCTTAAAAAGTTAAAAATTGAACTACCCTATGACCCAGCCATTGCACTACTGGGTGTTTACCCCAAAGATACAGACGTAGTAAAGAGAAGGGCCATATGCACCCCTATGTTCATAGCAGATTTTTCCACACTAGCTAAATCATGGAAGGAGCCAAGATGCCCTTCAACAGATAACTGGATTAAGAAGATGTGGTCCATATATACAATGGAATATTACTCAGCTATCAGAAAGAACGAATTCTCAACATTTGCTGCAACATGGACGGCACTGGAGGAGATAATGCTAAGTGAAATAAGTCAAGCAGAGAAAGACAATTATCATATGATTTCTCTCATATGGAACATAAGAACTAGGAAGATCGGTAGGGGAAGAAAGGGATAAAGAAAGGGGGGAGTAATCAGAAGGGGGAATGAAGCATGAGAGACTATGGACTCTGAGAAACAAACTTAGGGCTTCAGAGGGGAGGGGGTTGGGGGAATGGGGTAGGCTGGTGATGGTTGGTGGGGAGGGCACATATTGCATAGTGCCCTGGGTGTTATATGCAACTAATGAGTCATCGACATTACATCAAAAACCAGGGATGTATTGTATGGTGACTAACATAATGTAATAAAAAAATATTTTTTTAAAAAAGTGGTTTGGGGGGTTTCAAACAGATCTCCTAAGAAAGACCAAAATGTGAGTAAGGCAGGCCTGGGAGCACAAGCCATTGTGGGCATTTGGGGTGATAAAAAGGTCAATAATTCACTGTGTCCAGGGTAAGTGTGCAACTCCATGCCCCATGCTGGCTATTTGACTAACTGCTGTCATTGCTATATTTAAGAAGAACTACTAGCGTGAAAGAAAGCAAACTCCACAGAGGTGAATTTTTCCTCTCTCAGAATACAGATCTAACAGAACATGGAAAATACTACTAAACGTCATAATTATCCTTAGATCTAGAAGACCAGCCCATCCATAAAATTACCATGGAAAAGAAGCAAATGAGGAAGAGTAAAGAATTCTTGAGAGTAAAGACAGCACAGATTACATATTTTTTAAAAAAACCCAGTCCACAACAGTGTGAATGTACTTGCTATCACTGAACTGTACACCCTGAAATTGGTTAAGATGATAAATTTTATATTGTGTGTATTTAATCATAATTTAAAAAACATAATGGAGGGACAAAATTGGTGGTCTGGATGATCAAATTGGGGAATTCTTTCTGAATGCAGGCCATAAAGATAAAGAAAGGAAAATAGGAGGGAAGAGGTTACAAATCTGGAGAGTGGATCCAGACAATCGCCTGCCCGTCTGCCCATGCTGCTGTTAGGCAAGGTAAATTGGACAAAGGGTTCAGAAGGCATCTAGAAAAGATGGGCAAAACATTAACAGAAAACCTATTTGGAAGCATCAGAGAACTAACAGAGAGCAAAGGTAATAAGGCCAAGACCCAGAAGGAGGAAGACACCAGAGAGCAGAGTCCAGCATTTGGGACAGGACTCTCCAGACTCCTCTTCCCATGCAGGCCATCCTGTCCCCAACCAGCTCTCTCTGATTTCCCATGTCTGATGTCCCATGTCCTCATTTGTGAGCTGCACCTTCTCCTGCACTGGGGGACCTCAGCTCCACAGGGCGGGGCTCAGGGTGTAACCATTCACTGAGGGCACACACCTCCAGTGACACACAGGGCTGCCTCTTGTAAGTACTCAACAAATAAATATTTACTTTCATTATGTGACGGAAAGACATCAGCACCATTCTGCAAGAAGCATAGTTTGAATATAAGTGTCTATATTAGTCAACTTGATATCCAACTATCCTGCAATTTAAATACATTTGTAGACAAGCAAGCATCCAGAGAGACAACCATCCATGCTTGTTTTCTGAAAGAAGAAATATTACCTTACTACCCATAGCAATATACTTTCTATAACTAGCAAAATATAAATTAACATATTAATACAAGTGACTCAGAAAAAAGAAAAAAACATTTTGAATAGATTAATACATTAAGCTACAGGAGGTCTTGAAAGGGTCCTCAGAAATCCATTCTTCAAACGCACCCAGTGGAGAACTTTTAACAGATAAATTCTGTTGAAACTTCAAAACGGTTCATTTCATTTTATTTATAATATAGTATAAGAGACCTTCTCAGTTTGCTCCACAAAGTAGCAAAGTCTCCTATTAAAAATTGGGAAGTGGAATTGCAAAGGAACCACATACAGTTTATTTATAGTTTATTACCATATAGTAATATTTATAGGTGTAAATACCAGGAAAGAAAAAGGCACAATTTATCACTGTTTGCAACATTATGGGTTTTTTTAAAAGATTTTATTTATTTGAGAGAGAGATCTGTGCATGAGCGTGAACAAGTGGTAGAGGGAGAGGGGCAGGGAGGGCAGAGGGAGATGGAGAGGAAGAGGGAAAGAATCCCAAGCAGACTCCTTGCTGAGCACAGAGCCCAACACTGGGCTCAATTCCATGACCCTGAGATCGTGACCTGAGCCAAAACCGATAGCCAGACACTTAACTGACTGAGCCACCCAGGTGCCCCACAGCATCATGGTTTTTATTTAGGAAAGTTGTTAGTAATATAGCTAACTATAAGATTAAGATGTACAATCCTAAGTTTCTCATGTATAAGCAAAAATCAATTAGAAAATGTAATGGATCAACAGAAGGATCTCATTTTTAGAGTTATATAAAATACCTAAAGAAAAGCAAAAAATATCAGTTTAAGATGTATGCAACAATCTTAACAAAAACCAACAATAGAAGCAATAATATTTAACCTTTGTAGAGAATGTAATGCCTGCTAGCACATGCTTGCACTTTTTAGAGTGATTACCTTCATCTTCCTGGCCATCCCATGAGGTAGGAGAATTCTCATCCCAATAGCACAGATGAGGAATATGTGATCACGACTTAACATGTTGCTGAAGGTGGTAAAGGAAGATATCTCTGAGTAAATATAGAAACATGCCATTTTTCTGAGGGGGCTTGCTTCTTAATCTGTGGATTTTGTGTATTTTCCAAACTAACTCCAATTGGGTTTTTTTTTTTCAACTTGACAGCTTGAATATAAGTAACTGAAAAATAAATGAAGACAAGTAAATTAAAAAACCATTTTGGATATAGGAAATTAATAACCCACTACATTGACAACAAAAATTAAGATGTCAAATACTTAAGGCCTTTGAAGATGTGGATTAGAAGGAACTTTTAAACATTGCCACTGGTGATGGGTATTAAGGATGGAATGTATTGCAATGAGCCCTGGGTGTTATATGCACACAATCAATCATGGAACACCATATCAAAAACTAATGAAGTCCTGTATGGTGACTAACATATAATAAAAAAATAAAATAAAATAAGCAAAAATAAAATAAACATTGCCATTGGATGTATGAATGGATGCAGCCTCTTTGGTTAGCAATTGGTATTCCATCTGAAATTTGAACAAAGCCCTTAAATCTCAGCAGCCCATCCCTAAGAATATGTCAAAGCAATCTTGCACATGAACATTCCCTTTGTAGATGCTGTGCTTGTTCATAAAGGGAAGGACTTGTTCAAACTTTGACTATGTACAGTAATCACAAAATGAAAAATTTGTACGGCTGTGAAAAGAAACTACAGCTACATGCAGCAATGGGATGGAATCTTGGAAACCTAATGTGAGGTGAAAAAGCAAGTCCCAGAAAACTACATACATGACAATACTGTTTTTACAGAGCACAAATGCTAACAATACTCAGTAAAATATTGTTCAGCTACTTTTATCTGTGATAAAGAGGTTTTTTTACAAAACTAAACATGTGCTTACTGTACAATTCAGTGATTATACTATTAGACTGTTATCCTGGGTAAATTAAAACTTACGTTCACACAAAACTTGTACACAAATGTTTACAGCAGAAGTTTTATTCATAATAGCTGGAAACTGGAAAGAAATCAAGTGTCTGTAACAGGTGAGTGGATAAACAGATTGTGGTACATCCCTATCACAGAGTTAATGACTCAGCAATGAAAGAAATGAGCTATTGATGCACACAACAGCTTGGATGAATCTCAAGGGCATTATGCTCAGAAAAAAAGCCAATCTCAAAGGGTTACACACTGTATGATTCCATTCCAGTTTTGAGACGACAAGTTAATAGAGATGGAAAACAAATGTGGTTTGGAAGGGAGATATAAAGGTATTGCTAGGGGTCCTTGCGATGGAAGCATTCTGTATCTTGACTATAGTGGTGATCACTTAAGTCTACACATGCAACAAAATTGTATAGAACTAAATCCATACACAACGGGGCACAGTTGGTGGAGCATGCAACTCTTGATCTTGAGGTTGTGAGTTCAAGCCCCACATTGGGTGTAGATTACTTAAAAACAAAATATTTTTAAAAAAAGAACTAAATCCACACACACAGATTCACACACATGAATGCATGTAAAACATGAGTGCATGGTGACATTCGAATAAAGTCAATAAATCATATTAATGTTAATTTTCTGTTTGTAATACTGTGTTATAGCTCTGTAAGGTGTTAGCATCGAAGAAAACTTAGTGAAGAGTATACTGGATCTCCCTGTGTTATTTCTCACAATTGCATATGAATCTACAATTATTTCAAAATAAAGTTTTTTTGAAAATGCAGACATTAAAATAAAAAACAGGGTGGTATGATAAATACCAAAGGAAGGCTGGGGGCTGTGGTAAGGAAAGGACACATGGGTAGATGCAAGTTATGGGTAGTGTACAATTTCTTGGTCTTGGTGGTGAGTTTGTGGGTGTTCTGTGTCGTGGCCCCCAGTGATCCCCATCTCCTGGTATCAATGTCCTTGTGTAGTCCCCTCCCACACTGAACAGAGATGATATATATAAATAATGGGATACCGAGGAAATGACAGTGTGTGACCTCCAAGTCGTGGTCATAAGACATTGTGGTTTCTGCCTCCCTTCTTGGATCACTTGTCCCAGGGAAAGCCAGCTACCGTGATGAAGGGCACCCAAGCAGCCCTATGTGAGATCCATGTGGCTGAGATCTCCTGCCAACTGCCAGCCATTCTGGAAGTGAATCCTCCAGCTCTAATCAAGCATTTAGATGTTTGTAGCCTCGGCCAACATCCTACTGTACCTTGGGGTTGTGCAAGACCCCAAGCCAGAACCACTAGCTAAGCTACTCCTGAATTCCTCAATGACAGAAACTGAGACATGATAAATAACTGTTGTTGTTTTAAGTGACTGTTGTTTGGGTAATTTGTTTTTTAGTAATAGATAACTATTATTCAAGTGTATTATTATGCTTTATAGCTAACATAGGTAACATAGAATGTTTGACTATCAAATGACTTATTTAAAAGGTAGGCAAAGAAAAGAAAAAAAAGAAAAAAACCCACTATAATTTCCACTTTAAAAAAAAAAAAGGATATAGCCTACCGTATGTTAATTAAAGCTATTATTCCTGATGGTTTTCATGAAGCACTATATAACCAGGACAAAAGTAACAAATATCTTGTTTTTATGGAAGTTTGGTCTGTGATAAATGTGGAGTTTTAAATCAATAGAGGAAAGGAAGAACTTTTCAGTATAGCATATTGGAAAAAGTGAGTATTTAGGGAAAAAATTCAAATCCTGATCTCACACCATTAACTAAAATAAATTCTAGGTGGATTGTCCTGTGCTGGGTGGACAGGCATCCCTGATGGCTGCCTTGGCAAGATTCATCTTTTAAGATTCAGCTCATTTGGGGCCTCATTAGGAAAGATTTTCTTTTTTTTTTTTTTTTTTTTTTTTTTTTGAGATTTTATTTATTTGAGTGACAGAGACAAAGAGAGCATGAGCAGAGGGGAGGGACAGAGGGAGCAGGAGAAGCAGACTCCTTGCTAAGCAGGGAGCCTAGGACCATGACCTGAGCAAAAGGCAAATGCTTAACCTACTGAGCCACCCAGGCGCTCAGGGGAGCCTTTCCTGATTTCCAGCCTCCTAGCCCTTGCCATTATTTTTATTATTTTAAAGTAATCGCTTTACCCAACGTGGGGCTCAAACTTAATACACAGAGATCAAGAGTCACACGCTCCACCTACTGAGCCAGCCAGGAGTCCTGTTCATAAGTCTTTGTAAAACTAGTAAAGACTATTCCTCTTCTGTCAAAAAAATAAATAAAATAAAATAAATTCTAGGTGGATTAATTATTTAATTTTTTAAAAAGGAAAAAATATAATAGAAATGTATGCTATCTTTATAATGTTGGAGTGGGGAGATTTTTCTTTTCTTTTTTTTTTTTAAGTTTTACTTATTTATTTGACAGAGAGAGAGACAGCCAGCGAGAGAGGGAACACAAGCAGGGGGAGTGGGAGAGGAAGAAGCAGGCTCCCAGTGGAGAAGGGAGCCTGATGTGGGGCTCGATCCCAGGACCCTGGGATCATGCCCTGGGCCAAAGGCAGACGCTTAACGACTGAGCCACCCGGGCGCCCCTGGGAAGATTTTTCTAAACAAAAACAAAACCCGGAAGCCATAAAGGACAAGATCAACTGCATAATTTAATCCCTTTTTATTATTAAGGCCTAACATATTAACATGTAAAAGGTAAACAAATTTTTTTTTGGTAAACAACATTTTAACAGAGAAAAGGTAAGTCCACATGATGCAGACTATGAAGCCATTTTTTAAAAATGAAGTAGAATCAAATGTGAAGAAGGACAGAAAGACATCCATACACTGATGAGTGAAAAAAGGAAGTGAGAAAATGCTATGTGTAATAATATGTGTAATATCTCATTTATGGGATATGAACAAAGTATCTAGCAACATATCTCTGTGTTGATTTTCTAGGGCTGCTGTCACAAAGTAACACAAACTGGGTGCCTTAAACAAGAGAAATGTATTGTCTCATAATTTCAAAGGCTGGAATCCAACCTCAAGATGTCAGGAAAGTTGGTTCCATCTCAGGGCGCTGAGGGAGAATATGATCCTGGCCTCTTCCTTAGCTTCTGGTGGTTTGCTGGCAATGTTTGGCACTCCTTGACTTATAGATCTCTGCCCTCATGTTCACAGGGCATTCTCCCTGTGTGTGTCTACAAATTTCCCCTTTAATAAGGACATGAGTTATATTGGATTAGGGCCACCCTGCTCCGGTATGACCTCAACTTCCCTTTATGAGTTATATCTGCAGTAAACTCTATTTCCAAATAAGGTCACACCCTGAGGTACTGGGGGTTAGGACTTCAACGCATGGTTTTGGGGGAACACAATTCAACCCATAGCAATCCCTATGTTGAGAGATTAATTAATGATTTATGGAGTAAACACTTGCTATGACCAGGCTATAGGAAGATGGTAAGCAAGGAAGCAAGAACATCCAATTTTATCTTATAGAATAACCAAATTTATGTTTGGCTCAATAATGTATATTATCTTTTACAATAAATAATAGATTGATTGATAGGTAGATAAAGATATATTGATAATATATAATAGATATATTGTGTACCACTTTACTGATGAAGGAATTGTTAAGATAGGAAAGTGATTATCTGGTGAAAGAAGTACAGCTTTTTCAAGAAGGCCTAGGTCCTCTTATGATTGATTTAAAGATAAATCAATCCATGCAGAAAACTGTTTCACAAAGTGAATAAATAATGATTAAGCACCTACTATGCATTGCATACTGTAATAACCACCAAGATTATGAGGATGCATAGTTAGTGTTTCTGAAAGTGTGGCCTGTGGACAGTTGGTGCTCTGCTTATTAGAGAAAACATTCTCAGGGAAGGAAGCAGTACATTGACATTATATTCTCTTTTTTTAAAGATTTTATTTATTTATTCAACAGAGATAGAGACAGCCAGCGAGATAGGGAACACAAGCAGGGGGAATGGGAGAGGAAGAAGCAGGCTCATAGCAGAGGAGCCCGATGTGGGGCTCGATCCCACAACGCCGGGGTCACGCCCTGAGCCGAAGGCAGACGCTTAACCGCTGTGCCACCCAGGCGCCCCGACATTATATTCTGATGCAAGTTCCTCATCTTGTCGCATACAAGAACAGTGGTGGATATGCTAATTGAATAGCACTAGAATAGGGCTTATTCTCTGCCCTCAGAAGCCCATGTTCAGTGGGTACAAACATGTATTAGGACAGTTTATTATCTCTGTCCAGCTACATTTACATGCCAAGGCTGAAGTTTTCCCTTCCACACCACCATTGCCCCTCTAGGTGTAAAGGACCCTACCTCTGTTTTGGAAGAACACAGATATGCCCTGTGCCATTGGACAGAAAAGGATGTCTACCGGGACAGTTCTGAGCAGGCTCAAAATAGTAACAAGGCATGGGGAGAAAACTCTGCTGGAAAATTCCTGATGGCAACCGTGGATGACCAGCCTATACATTAAAGCAAGGAGAAAAGCATCAGGGCAAAGTTTGAGGTTTCTGACTGCAATGTCGTCTGTCTGCATGCACTAACTCTGCTTCTACTGCCTTCCAGGACCTGTGGAGGGTGAAGCCAGGCAGTGCTTCAGTGTCTCTACAATATCCTACCAGCTCAGATCTTGCCCCTTGGGCCCCTATCCAAGCAGCCTCCTACAGTCCTCCAGCCATAAAGTTGTCCTGCTCTTCCTTCACTGTTTCCATTTCTGCTATAATATACCACCTCAGACCTTCCTTTTTGATTCTCAAAAGCATATTTTGGAAGTAAGAACAAAACTCAAATCTCTAAAAATATACTCTTCCTCATTTAATGTCTTCTATATCTGTTCTACTCCCAAATGATCAAGAGGAATTTCCAAACTTGGAAGAGCAGGCAAAACAAGTTTCCAAGGTCAACATCTCTAGATAGTACCTCCTTCCACTCGTAAACACGTAAGTGCCCCAACATGATTCCACTGCTGTGATAGAAACCTCTGCAGAGTTCTGTCAGAGAAAAGTTAATGCTATCTGGACAGAGGTAGTTGAGAAAGGCTTCAAACCGGACATCATCCTTGAACCAGGTCTTGAAAGGAGTCTAGGAGTTTGCCAAAGAGGAAAATGGGACACAGTAGAAATCACGGAATTATAAGCAAAGGGTAAAATAGCCAAGTATTTAGAGGCCTTTTGGAAGAACTTAAGTATGTCTATATTACAAAGAAAACCACAGGCCAAAAATGGCATCACTTAGGCCAAGTCACCAAACCTGGTCTTCATATCTAACCTAATTGCAGTTTCAACCTCCCCCAGAAATGTAGTCTTACCTAGTCAGGCAGGAAATTTTCTTTTCTTTTTTTTCTATTTTCTTCTTTTTAGTCAGGAAACTTACTTTCTTTTTTTTATAATAATATTTTTTATTATATTATGTTAGTCACCATACAGTACATCCCTAGTTTTTGATGTAAAGTTCCATGATTCATTACTTGCGTATAACACCCAGTGCACCATGCAATACTCGCCCAAATTTTCTGATGGCACCAATGAGATAATCTGTCACATGGGCCCTCTCCATCCCCCAAAAGAAAATGAGATAATCTGCATGATAAGGTCTCTTCTTTTCCCCTTAAGGGAAGGTGACCATGCCTGAGACAATCCCTTCTTTTGCTAATAACTTCCTCAACTCACCCTCATTCCTATAAAAACCTTCCATTTTGTGCAACTCCTCAGAGCTCCCTTCTACTTTCCAAATGGAATGCTTCCCTATTCAAGAATCACTTAGTAAAACTAATTAGATTTTCAAATGTACTCTGTTGGATTTTTTTTTTTAAGATTTTATTTATTCGACAGAGATAGAGACAGCCAGCGAGAGAGGGAACACAAGCAGGGGGAGTGGGAGAGGAAGAAGCAGGCTCATAGCGGAGAAGCCTGATGTGGGGCTCGATCTCATAACGCCGGGATCACGCCCTGAGCTGAAGGCAGACACTTAACCGCTGTGCCACCCAGGCGCCCCACTCTGTTGGATTTTTGTTCTTTAACATGTAGAACGTAGGGTGTGAGATGAGGAAGGACAAAGGTGGTGGGGCAAGCAAAAGAGGGTGTCCTTCAAGTTATGTCAGCATGGGCATTCTGTATCCTGTACATTTCGATCAGCAGTGTGATTCCACCAACCTCCTCTGTACTTCAGCTACCAATCATAAATTTACACTTTTTCTCTCTGACTGGATTTGAATCCTAAATGCTCTCTCCATCTTGCTGCAGACAATCCAGATATAACAAAAACTTGCCTCATTAAGGACAGGTAAGTAAAGGGAAATGTTTTCCATACAAGAGAAGCAACTTTGACTAAAAACAACATACACACATCCTCGTATATAATTCAGGCACGTGTCTTCTTTTTCTTTTGTCTGTGGTCATTGTTTTCTGACTTGGTGGAAATGTCACTTTTTTTGAAATAAAATTCAGGATGGGGTGCCTGGGTGGCTCAGTCTGTTAGCGTCCACCTCTTGATTTCGGCTCAGAAGTCATGATCTCAGGGTCCTGAGATCGAGCCCTGGGTTGGGCTCTGTGCTCAGTGGTGAGTCTGATGGAGATCTTCTCTCCCTCTCCCG
Source organism: Ailuropoda melanoleuca (assembly GCF_002007445.2). Lineage (NCBI taxonomy): Eukaryota > Metazoa > Chordata > Mammalia > Carnivora > Ursidae > Ailuropoda > Ailuropoda melanoleuca. The sequence goes on from NC_048226.1 coordinate 24,154,084, forward strand.
CTCCTTCCCCCTCTGCCTCTCTCCTCGCTTGCACAGGCTGTGTGTGCTTTCTCTCTAAAAAATGAAAAAAAAGAAAGGAAGGAAGGATACAATTCAAGTCATATTTCTAGAAGACCTCACTGGTATTATTAGTATCAGAATTATAGCTGTGGGAAATGCCATAGCTTATATTTCAAAGGAAGTGGAAATGGGGCAAGGGGGTTGAAGGAATCAAAAATATATGTATAGAATGGAGAAAGCATGTACCGCTTTTAAGCCATTTCTGACATCACATTGGATGGCTCATTTCATTAATACTACTCTGATGTGTGTTTTCCAACACCATCAAGCAATTAATTTGGACACTACCTGGAGATAGTATCAAATCCCACAGGTTCAGGGCTTAGTCCCATGTGGCTGTTAGTTAGGATGCAACAGAGAGATAGTAAAATCTGAGGGCTGAAAGCTATCAGTGGAGCAGTGGGGAGTGGGGGAAGATGATTACAAAAGCAGGAAGAGAATGTGTTCTGTATTGTAGAACCAGCAATTTCTCCTAAGGAGATGCCCAACCAGCTGTTTTACATGATAGCCCCTTGCTGGAGTCAGTTCTAGCTGCTTTGGAGCTGAGGACTGCACAGAACCCCCCTGAGTTGTCCTGAAGTTTCTTTTAGCTCATAATAATACTAAGATCTCCTCTGCCTTTGGTCAGGGTTTTCTGCCTTTTTTTTTTTAACATCAAAGTATGCACGAGCATGTTGACATGCTAGACATGCACGGTTGAACCAAAGCACCTAAGTAATAGAATATGCATATATATATATGCAATGTATATGCAAACTCCCTCCCTCTGCCCCCTAATATACTGAATAAAAGCTTCCTGTACTTACCCCACAGAGGGACTGTGCTTTGAGAGCTATCTCCCTGTCTCCTTACTTGTAACAAGTAATAAAAAGTGTTTTGCTTTCAACATTTTGTTGGGTTGTGTTCTATTTAATGCACCCAAGCAGCAGCAAACCCCTTGAGTTTGGTTACAAATTTTGGCAATCCAGATGGGACCTCTTGCCTAACCCCTTTGAGTTCCCCTAGCTCCCAACTGGCTACATAGTGAGCTGTGGCAGCTTATCTGGGGTGGGACTGGAGTGGTGATGGGGAACTCATCTATGTTGCTGGGGAACCTGTGGGGAAGGGCATAGGAGAATTCTTCTTGGTGCCTGATTTGTCAGGTTCATGCACCTTGACCTACTGAAGGGGTTCAGTAGCTTCTCTGGACATTTTAATGAGAGAGCCATTTGGAGAAGTAACTGGCAATTAATTGGCACAGATCTGCTTTAAGGCTATGCTGCTATGGGTGGGAGGGGAAGGTTCGGCGTCTGCACAGCTATCTGGTCTGGGTGAGGGATTGCGAGTCTTGGAGGCTGATTAGAGATGCCTGATCACTGAAGGCCTCGATAAGATAAATCTCTTGTTCTGAAAATTATCTGTAAGAGAGGTGTCAGGTTGGTAGACCTGAACAACCTGAGTGTTTTTAGAGCTTTTAAGAGCTTATTTATCAACTCTCTAGAGAAGGTAATTTTCAGTAGGCTAAGAATAGCTGAATCTGTGTCTCCACTAACCCTTATTACAGACCTTAGCAGCTGGGGAGAAATCCTTAACAGAGAGATCCAAGTCAGAACGAAAGTTGTTTTTTGGTTTTTTTTAATTTATTTTTTTAAGAGGCCCCCTTAGGGGAATGCTCTGAGGGATTAAATGCTCATTCAAGGGGAGTTTAGAAATTCCCAAGTGAGGACTTCAGAGGGCAGGGGGGTGGGGGAATGGGATAGACTGGTGATGGGTGGTAAGGAGGGCACGTATCGCATTGGTGCATGGGGTGTTATATGCAACTAATGGAGCATCGAACTTTACATTGGAATCCGGGGATGTACTGTATGGTGACTAACATAATATAATAAAAAATCATTAAAAAAAAAAGAAATTCCCAAGTGAAAGAAGCAAGAGCATCCTGGGTCACTAGAAGCATGCACGGGGTACAGGTTACTGGGATTAAAAAAAAATTAGGATTATACTAAGGATGATTATAACACTCAACTGTCCTAAATGAGAATCCGTTGGAATACCTAATCATTATATTTAATGTAAGTGTATTTGTGCACCCAAGTCAAGAAAGAAATTTGAGTGGGATACACTTTTGATTGGTATTTGGAAGCTTGTAAAAAAACATTGACAGGATACTCTCCATGCAAGAAACTACTAAGAAACTTTCTGAAATACTGACAAAACTGAGCTCAAAAATATCGACACCTGAAGTACTTCTACCTTCTTCATATCCTTGAAATGAAATGGGGGAGCAAGGTGTTTTTTAAAATCAAAATCATTCTCACCATGCTAAGGCAATGATAACTCTTTGTCAAAAGTTGGCCAGATTGGAAGTGGATAATTAGAATCTGATAGGAATTTCTTTTAAGACCTTTTCTCTTAAGTCCAAATTAGAGCCATATACCCAGAGGGGTTGAAGCAAATTGAAGAAAATGTAATCAGATGTGTAGGTCAAATTATAATGTCATTTAAATTGCAACCCAATTCCTTGAGGGATTGAAAGCAACTGTCCTTATCTTACAAATCATTGCAAAAACTAGAAATATGGTCTCAGAAACAATTCAAAGTCCTTCAACCTCTCTGGGAACTTTTATCTAGATCATTCCCCATTCCTGAGACTGAAGGGAAAAAGAGGCCTTTTAAAATACAGACTAGGAAAAAAAAAAGAAAGAAGGAAAGAAAAAGAAAGAAAGAAAAAGAAAGAAAGAAAGAAAGAAAGAAAGAAAGAAAGAAGAAAGAAGGAAAGAAAGAAAGAAAGAAAGAAAGAAAGAAAGAAAGAAAGAAAGAAAGAAAGAAAGAAATGCCTGGGTGGCTTAGTCAGTTGAGCATCTGCCTTCAGCTCAGGTCATGATCCCCGGGTCCTGGGATCAAGTCCTGCATCTGGCTCCCTGCTCAGCAGGAAGCCTGCTTCTCCCTCTGCCTGATGCTCCCTCTGCTTGTGCACGCTCTCTCTCTCTCTCTGACAAATGAATGAATAAAATCTTTAAAAATAAATAATTAAAATAAAATATAGACTAGAAAATCACACTTCCTCAAAATCTAGCCCACAGATTCCATAAAATTACTTATCAAAGAGAAACACAACTCTTGGGGCACCTGGGTGGCTCAGTCGGTTAAGTATCTGCCTTTGGCTCAGGTCATGATCTTGGGGTCCTGGGATCAAGCCAGTGTAGCTGTCCCTGCTCAGCGGGGAGTATGCTTCTCCCTCTGCCCCTCCCCCTGGCTTGTGCACACTCTCTCTCACTCTCTCATTAGTAACTTGGGACTGAATGAACTGAGAATGATTATAATTTTTTTGACTCCTGGTTGAAACATTGCTGGCTCTCTAATGTCTGCTCTTCCAGAAACTTATTCTCTGAAGCTATCTATGACTTACAAAATGTGGTAAAATATTCCTTTGGGAACAAATATAAAACATTTATCTTTTTCTCCCTGCCTGATTGTTCCAGAATTTGGAAACCCAATAACGTATACTTACTTTCATGGCATTTATAGTTTTCTGCATAAGTTCAATAAAAATCTATTGTCCTTGTAACAGAATACCATTGGACACATTGGTCATATTACTAAGGTTTTGACTGGAATATCATATTTGAGAGAGTCATGCATAGACTCAGATATGACCAGACAGCTTTAAGGAACTAAGGTTGACTTTGTGGAGCCAATGAGCCCCTTGGAAAAATTGACCTGGGACCTCGCTTACAAGGTTCCTGGGAGCCTTACCAAGTAAAGGAGGAAACTCATTTCCTGACATACTCAAGAACATCAAGATACTTTGGGGACCTCAAGAAGAGAGAAAGTAACCAAAATCTGCAGCATAGCAGGCAAATCTGATGGCAAGTATTTGGCTTGGCTTCTTAGCCTTGAGAAGCTGTTAAGTGTTCAATCTGAAATTCCTTATGGAAAGTTCCAGCAAAGCAGATTTAAAAGAACCTATATTACCAATCACTATTCTTGCTGCACTTAACTAAATATTTAGGCCAAGTTCATTAAAACTGTATTTGTTTTACAAACAAATTAGTCTTAATTTGGCTATCTTTGGTGGAAATGAGGGCAGTTTTAGAGAGAAAAATTACATTTCAGTAACATCCTTCTGTGGATGTTAGATTCTAGTTCTGATTAATTGTTATTTGAGTGTTCGTTGTTTGCCTATAAAACTGGGCTGGATCTTGAATTATTCTGGTTTCACTGAATATGGCTATGACTCTCCAAACTGAGGTTTCCAATTTTCTCCCATTCTTTGACTGAGACTAGACCCACCTTTTTTCCTGAAGCCCTGCAATCTGAAACCAGATAAGGTAAAATTCAGAGAAGTTTGCCACAACAGCCCGTATTTACACAATCTTCATGCCTGTGGGCCAATCAGAAAGATCCCAAGAGACATCAAAAGGAAACTGCACAAAAATGTATGTACTGTGTTTAAAAAAAAAAAAGATACACAAATTAACCCCACTAGTTCCCCACCTAGCCAAAGCTATACAAGCTAGAGGAGCTTTACATGAGAAAGATAGGCAGGTAGATTTTGTAGTTATGCGGACTGCCCCTAGAGGATATAACTAACTTCTAATTTTCATAGTTACTTTCACTGGATGGAAGCTTTTCCTTGTAAAACTGAAAAAGCAAATGAGGTGGCCAAGGGTTTGCTAAAGGAGGTGAATCCTAGGTTTGGTCTTCCCCACGCAATACAAAATGGTATTGGACCAGCATTTGCCTCTAAAATAACCATTGGTGTGGCCCGTGCTCTAGTGATAAAATGGAGCTACATGCTGCCTGGAGAATACACAGTCATCCAGAAAGTTTGAAAGATGTAACAGAACTTCAAAGACAACTCTAGCTAAGCTTTGTCAAGAAACCCAGAAAAATTGGTTGCCTTAACTACCGGTAGCCTTAACTAGAGTTAGGGCAGAACTGAAGAAAAAGCTTGTGCTAAGCCCATTTTAATTGATGTATAGCAGGCTTTTTCCAGGCATCTCAGGAATCTAAACCTGTCCAGGTGCTGAGACTGAACAAGCAATAATGCATATAATTCAACTAGGGACTGTTGTTTTTGCCCTCAACCCCTTGAGTTTGGTTACATGACTGCCCCTACATCAGAAGCCAATTGTAAGTCCAGTTGCCAATTGTCAACTGTGCTTCTGACCAACTGCCTGCAAAATGGAGGTTCTCACAACCCCTTCCTCAGGTTCTATTAATTTGCTATGGTGACTCACAGAACTCAGCTATGTTAAAAAGAAAATCACAGGCCCAAAATGGAGCCACTTCGACCAAGTCACCAAACTAGGGCTTAATATATAACCTAATTGCAGTTTCAATCTCTCACTGAAATGTGGTCTTAAATGGTTGGTCAAGAACTTTCTGGTCAGCACCACTGAGGTGATCTGTCACAGGAGCCCTCTCTCCATTCCTCAAAGGAAGGTGAGGTAATCCACCTAGTAAGAACCACTGTCCTTCCCCCAGAGGGAGGATGACCTTGCCTGAAACAATCTTTTCTTTTCTTTTCTTTTCTTTTCTTTTCTTTTCTTTTCTTTTCTTTTCTTTTCTTTTCTTTTCTTTTGTTAATAATTTCCTTGCTTCACCCTCCTTCTATAAAAACACTCCATTTTGTACAATATCTCAGAGCTCCCCTCTACTTGCCAGATGGGATGCTGCTTGATTTGAGAATCAGTTAATAAAACCAATTAAATCTTCAAATTTACTCAGCTGACTTTTTTTTTTTCCAAGTAGGCTCCACACCCAGTATGGAGCCCAATGTGGGGCTGAAATTCACAACCCCGACATCAAGACCCGAGCTGAGATCAAGAGTCAGAGGACAAACCAATTGAACCACCAAGGCACCCCTACTCAGGTGAATTTTTGTTCTTTAACAGATATCAACTTAGGTTTACAGCTTATTATAAAAGCTATTTTTAAAAGATTTTATTTATTCATTTTAGAGAGAGCACATGAGCAGGGGGAGAACATGAGCACGTGAGTAAGTGTGTGAGGAAGAGGGACAAAGAATCTGAAGCAGACTCCTCACTGATCACAGAGCCTAATGGGGAGTTTGATTCCACAACTGAGAGATCATGACCTGAACTGAAACCGAGTAGGGGCATTCAACCGACTGAGCCACCCAGGCACCGCTATAAAAGCTATTATAAAGGATGCACATGAATAATCAAATGAAGAGGTACAGAGGGTGAGGTCTAGAAGAAAGGGTCCCAAGTGGAGGAGCTTCTGTTCTAGTGGATCTGGAGTTTACCACCCTCCCAACATGTGGGTGTGGTCACCAATGTGAAAACTTATTGAATCTCCCTATTCTACAGTTACTATGGGGCTTAATCTGCAGTGCTTCTCCTCCCCTTCCCAGGGGGTTTCTTGGTGGGGTTGAAAGTTCCAACCTTCCAATCACTTAGATTTTCTAGTGACCAGTCCCATCCTGATGACCCTATGTCGCCTCATTAGCATAAACTCAGTTGGGCTCAAAAGGGGCTCTATGAATGACAAAAGACACTGCTAATACACAGGAAATTCCAAGGATTATAGGAACTCTGTTTCAGGAGCCAGAGATAATGACCAAACATATTTCTTCTTATACTACATGTACACATCTATTTCTCATCTGATTTTGCAAATGCATTTTAAATCCAGTACCGGAGAATCATGTGCTGACATGGTAGGAGGCAGCATTTGAAGCGGAGTCAACAGAAGGGCTCTGTTACTCTGATTTCCTCAAAATAATTTTTTTTTAAATTAAGCTATTTCAAAACTCGATTTCATACTTTACATTTGTTTAAATATTTATTTCTTATTTTAAAGTTTGTAGAAAATTATGTAAAGTATAATCTATATGTGATGCTGTTTGTAAATTATTGAAGTACAAACTTTAAAGAAAAAAAAAGAAAGGAAAGAAGAAGCCTCTTGTCAATTTCTACATCTAGCCATGATGGAGTAACTGATACAAAAAGACTTCCCATCATAATCAACTACACATATGGACAAAATACATAAAGCAGTTGTTTTCAGACACTGGACTGTGACACCTGCACGACGGGGAAAACATAGGATGAACACCAAGTATTGTCTCAGTTGTTACCTGAAGGTGTTTTCCAAACTGCTGCTGAAGGTGGATGGAAGTAGAGCCCACACAGAGCACATAACTTCACTGAGTGGTAGGGGCCTTGCCTAAAGTTCAGAGTTGTTTAAGTAGCTGATTTGGAAGGTAGACTATCAGAAAAAGGGGAGTTTTAGAAATTTGCATAGTGTCCACTTAAGTCTTTGGTTGACTATTAAGCTATGAAAGTATAAGTCAATACTCTGCAAGATCTGGCTGTTGAGTTAAACAGAAATTACAGAGACTGCACAGTGCTGGAGGGGCTGGGGAATATAGGAATTCTCATTCACCAGAAGTTTCTGTCTTCAAAGACACAGTGCTGATACCCTGAATATTCATTCAAATGGCCTCAGGAAGGCCATGCCTTAAGGAAAGACTATATCAGTCCAAGAGTAAGGGCTACTCTAGACCTATAATATCAAAGTTTAGAAACAGTTTCAAGTGGATCAAATTGAACACCAATCTATTAACCGCCTATCAGAAACACACACATACACACACAGGTCTAAAGGGAGATAAAAGCAAAACAAAACAAAACTCTTAACAACCCAACATACACAATGTCATGCAAAATGTGAGACGAAACAGAAAAATGTGATACATAACTGGCGAAAACCAAAATCAAAACCAAGTAAAAAAAAAAAGAAACAAACCTTTATGATCTAGATTTAAAATGAAAAGACAAGGACATTAAATTAGCTATTGTACATATGTTTAAATGCAAATAAAAATATGGTCATGATGAATTTTAAAAAATAGGGGATATCAGCAGAAAAATTAAAACTATTAAAAGAAGCAAATGGAAATTCTAAAATTGGGAAGTACAATGTATGAAATGAAAATTTTACTGGATGGGATTAACAATAGATTGAAGATAACAGAGGTATATTCAGCACACACGGAGATAGGTAAATATAAATTAACCAATCTGTAAAAGAAAGAGAAAAAAAAGTTATTGAAAAAACTGACGGATGCCTGGGTGCCAGTCAGTTAAACATCTGCCTTTGTCTCAGGCCATGATCCCGGAGTCCCAGGATCGAGTCCTGTGTTGGGTTCCCTGCTCAGCAGGGAGTCTGTTTCTCCCTCTGACCCTCCCCCCTCATACTTTCTCTCTCACATGTGTTCTCTCTCTGTAATAAATAAAATCTTTAAAAAAAAAAAGAAAAAGAAAAAAATTGAGTACAGAGTCATTGATCCGTAGGATCAATGTTCAGTAGCCTAACATATGTATAATTGGAGCTTCGGTAGGCAACGGGAAAGACAGGGCAGGAAAAGTGTCTGAGAAAAATAATGGACAAATATTTCTCAAATTTGGAGAAAACATAAGCTTCCATGAGTTTATAAGAATCTTAGAAAATTCTGGGCAGGATGAGTAAAAGAAAAACAGAACTAAGCCATTAGAATCAAATTATTAAAAATAAAAGATAAGGAGAAAATCTTGAAAGCAGCCAGAGAAAAACATATATATATACAAAGAAATGATATGAATGACAGCTACTTCTTATCAGAAACAAGGGAGAATAGCAGGTAAAGAATATCTTTAAAACACTGAAAGAAAAAAATGTCAATTCAGAATTTTATATGCAACAGAACTATCTGTCAAAGTGAGGGTGAAATATAGTTTAAGATAAACAAATTTGTCACTGGCTGACATGAATTAGAAGAGAAGCTAAAAGGAGTTCTTTAGACTGAATGGAAATGAAACCAGGTGGAAATCCAGATTGACAGAAAGCAGTAAATAATACTAGATGGAGTGAATATAAATTATTAAAGACTCCATATTATTTTTCATTTCTTAATATCTCTAAGAGGTGAATGATTGCTTACGAAAATATTATACCAATTTATTGTGAGGTTTATAACAAGTAAATTTAAAAATATAGGATAACAATAGCACAAAAAGTAGAAGTGAAATGGAATCACATTATCAGTACAACCTCCAGGTATTAAAAGAATAATGAAGAAACACTGAAAACAACTTCATGCCTATACAGTTAACAAATTGGGTGGAAAAAATAATTTCCTTGAAAAACATGCTTTACCAAAACTAATACAAATTAGGTGGAAAAAATAATTTCCTAGAAAAACATGGTTTACCAAAACTAATACAAAATGAATAAGAAATATGAATAGCTCTATATTAACGTAAGATATTAAGTTCATAATTACATCCTTCCCGTAAGGGAAACTTCAGGACCAGGTGGTACAATGGATAACATGCAAAGGAATGACACACTCAGTGTGAGCAAGGATGTAGAGCAACTGGAACTCTCACGCATTGCTACTGGGAGTGCAAAACTGGTGCAACCTCTTTGGAAAAATAGTTGGTAGTTTTTTTATTTAATTAAACATCTGTAATCAGCAGTTTTAGTCCTTGTACTCTAGAGAAGCAAAAATACATGTACACAAAAAGGCTTGTTCATTGCAAGTTAATTCAAATAGCTAAAAGCTGGAAAACACCTCAGTGTGTATTAATACAATGAAAAGCTATCCAGACTCGGCTCTCTGGCCTTAGTCTTTGGAGATCTTTGTACCTCACCTTCCCAATTAGGCTTCATGTCTTGGTTCTGCTTTATCAGTCTGCTTAGCACTTGCCTCTCCAGCCACATGGTTCCTTATTAGAGAGAGAGTGTGCACCTGGCCACAGCCCCGTTAGAGGGAGCACAGAGGAGCAGGCTGCTGACCTCTCTGAATACCTTCCTGGGAGATCTTTGGCAGGGATGCATGTCCTTACTTTAATGCTGTTGCTATACACAGTACATTGTATTCTTCTCCTATAATAACCTATGGAATTGTCAGCATTGCCATTGGATCCTTTGAGTCTTCTTAGCAATCAAGCTCTGTTGAACTGCCACTGTCAACAGTGGACTAGGCTAAATTAACTTTCCAGGAACTCTCAATACACTGTCATTCCTGTCAGTCTTTTTAAAAAATGCTGTATTATTTCCATTTATTATATTAACAAATGTTGTATAGTTTGCAAAATAATGAATTGGTTCCTAGTATCCCCCAGTGGTGACCAATTTAGGTATTTTGTTTTGTATCAAAATGAATTTGTGGATTTTAACATCTTGATGTCTTTAAGTCATTGCAGATAGCATTCTGGGGCTCCACTTGCTCTGTTATTGGTCAGTGAGGGTCTGTTCAGGTTGGTTTCTGGGTCTTTTTTGACACAACTCCAGTTGCACTTGACAGCTTCCCTCATGTCTTGGACAGCATGACGTTCCAGGCTCATCTTGCACATTTCCAACATTAGCTCTGGAATAAACCATTTCTCCAAAGAGCCCTGATGGCCTTCTATGGGAAATGATATTTAGAAACTGTAGTCTGGGTGATAGAGTGTTCCTTGTTACTGCAGTGGTCACTGCATTAATATACACCTTCATGAATGTCTCATATTTTTATGTAGAAAAAGAAGGCATTTTTACTTGGAATGAAAAACAAGAAGAATGAGTCCTGGCACTCTGATAAAAGGAATTGAGCAACACATATAAATAAAAAAAATCCTATCACAAACATCAGTAATTTAATATTTTTTATTTTAATTTTTATTATTTATTAATTAAAGATTTTATTTTATTATAATTTTCTATTTTTTTTAATTTTAAGAGAGAGTGAGAGCAGGGGAGGGGGCAGAGGGAGAGAGAGAGAGAATCCTAAGAGCATGGAGCCTGACGCAGGGCTTGATATCACAACCCTGAGATCATGACCTGAGCCAAAATCAAGAGTAAGATGCTTACCTGACTGAGCCACCCAGGCACCCGAAAGATTTTCTTTTTAAGTAATCTCTACACCCAGTGTGGGGCTTGAACCCACAACCCTGAGATCAAGAGTCATATGCTCCACCAAGTGAGCCAGCCAGATGCCCCTATTATTTTTTATTTTAAATAAATTATAAAATTCAAAAGACACACTTAAATTAAGACATGAAGCTTTTTCCAGAAAGACTAATAAACATACAACATTTAGTTCAGATCTTTAGTGTCAAAAGTTAAAAAGAAAAGAGTATCCTGGCTGGCTCACTTGGTGGGGCATGTGACTCTTCATCTTGGGGTGGTGAGTTCAAGTCACATGTTGGGTGTGGAGCCTACTTTAAAAATTTTTTTAAAAACTACAAGAAGTTAAAAAAAAAGAAAAAGAAAGGGAGAAAAGAGAAACTTCCAGAAAGGGAAACAGAAGTAAGGGCTCAGGGGTGCTGGGGTGGCTTAGTCGGTTAAGTATCGGACTTTGATCTCAGCTCAGATCTTGATCTCAGAGCCTCAAGTTCAAGCTCCACATTGGTCTCCATGCTGGGTGTGGAGCCTACATTAAAAAAAAAAAAAGTAAGAGCTCAGAGAGAGGAAAAAACTGCTCACATCCACTATGTAAACAAATCCTACACGTTCTGCACTCATAGTGTACCTTAACTCATTTCTCCTCACTGTAACCACCTTGACGGCTACCATCTTCATCCAAGCTGCAATCTTTCCCTTAAAGTACTACAATAAACTCCTGCCTCCAGCTTCGACTCCACCACTCTGGTGTATTTCTTACATAGCAGCCTGGGTGATCTTTTAAAAAGTGTGTTATCAGATGAGGTTGCTCTTCTGTTCAAAACCGTCTGTTGACTTTACAAAGTCCCTTCCATAGTAAAGCCCAGCATGCTTGCCTTCAGTTGTATCTATGACCCCATGCTGTTCCTCTCCCCTTGCTCACACCTGTATAGGCAACACTGACTTCCTGATTCCTCCTTGAACATGCTGAGTCTGCTCCCACCTCAGCCCCCAGGTGTGCTGGTCCCCTAGCCTGGATGTCCCTTCTCCCAGATCGCTGCCTGCCTGTTCATATGTGAAATCCCATCTTCCTCGGACTCTTTGGTCTCTCTCCCTGATTTACTTCAAAGCCCCCATCACTACCTGATATTGTGCTCTACATGCTGATTTTGTTTATCGTATGCCTTTTCTATGCTGCCGCTCACCTATTTGGATACACAGTCTGTGAAAACAGGAGGATGGAAATGTTTGCATTGCTCCTACGCCTCTAGTGCCTAGAACAATGTCTGGCACATAGTATGTTGTCAATAAATATCTGAAGAAAGAATAAGTGAGACAGTGGGGAAAGGGGAATAAGAAGCAGAGAGCTGATACACACATAAAATAATGATAATGATAATAATAATAACAGTAGTACATGAATTTGAAAAAAAAAGAGCAACAGAGATCTTGGGGTATAGTAGATAGAACTGAAAATAGTAGAACAAACACAGATGTGACAAAAGACTGAATAAAAAAGAAAAAGTCCACGGTAGGAAGAAGCCAGTGAGAGAAAGACTGCAAGGAGTTTCTCTCTGCCCCTGTGCCCATGGGCCCTCCTTTTCTTCCTCTCACACTGGACTCCGGCATCATTGTCAAGTTGGGTGGGAGTGAGAGAGAGGAATGACTCTCATTGTGAGCTTCCCTGAGGTCTCTCTCAGTTGTTTTTCTTTGCCACGAAGTTTCAGAAGTCTGTTTTGAGAACCCAAGTGCTAGATCTCTGCAGCCCTTCTAGCCATTCCCTAGCTGGTAAGACAAGAATTTCCAGGTTGCTGCTGAAATGGGAGGAGGGACATAGAGAAAGACACCTTGGTTAATATCAGCTTATTATCTCACCAGGTTAATATCAGCATATTATCTCACCATGCAGGTGTTTGTTAGGATATACATGGTTTCTCTTCTTCATCCCACAGGAAAGGCAGAGAACATGGTGGGGTAGAACAGAGAGACATGGGGCAATAAGGTTGGTGTCCCAGTGAGATGGGAAGTTCAATGCCTCCAGTCACATTCACCCCCACCTCTTCTCCCTGGCCCTGTCTCTGTTTCCTTCCCTCTCAAAGTCTTGCACAATTATCCTCTTCCATGCCACCAGTTCTGGAGCTCATGCCTTGCTTGGGGAAGTGTTTCTGCTATAGGGGAAAGGGTATGGAGGTTATATGTGTACATGCCAGGGCACCAACGTGCATAGAGCTTGCCAGCCCAGGACTTTCATTATATACTAGTTAACTTACTAGTTATAAAATTCTGTTTTGTTGCCTTAATATTCATTTTTTACCACTTCCAGCCATGTTTTCAAATGACTGTTGCTCTTATTCTTTTAAGATTTTTATTTTTTTAAGTAATCTGTAAACACAACATGGGGCTTGAACTCACAACCCCGACATCAAGAGTCACAAGCTCCACCAACTGAGCCAGCCGGGTTCCCCCAGTCGCTGTTGTTCTTGAATGTACTGGCTGTTCTCATGCTTCGCCCACTATTGATTTCTCAGCGGACTTCCTTCTTTTGATGCTCTGAAATTGGCTTTTGTACATTTTTTATGCATTGCTCAGATTCTCTTAAATAACCGAATTCCTAGTTTGCACCTGACACTTCCTAATGGTTACTATTTCTGCTTTTAATAACCTGAATTCTCCTCTGAATTCACTCTTTTGATTTCCCACCTAACCATTGTGCCTGTTTGGTAATTCCAGGGCTTGGTCGTTTTGAACCTGAGTCCACCATAGTTTTGGGATAGAGCCCCATGTCGGGCTCCCTGCTCAGCAGGGAGTCTGCTTGTCCCTCTCCCTCTGCCCCTCCCCTGGTTCATACTTAAGCACGTGCACTCTCTCTCAAATGAAATCTTTAATATATAATATCTATATAGCTATATATAGCTATATACAATTGCAATGGCAATCTCTCTATCTATATAAATACAGGTATAGATATAGATTTGTTCTCTTTTTTTGGCTTTAGTGTATAACTTTTATTTTCTAAGATAGAATCATGACTCTTCCTGGTCTTTTGGAATGGGAAGGAAGCCTGAGTCAGTTGAGTCAGGGTACGAGCCTGCAGGAAGAAAGACGATGGGAGGGGTGACAGGGTGAGATGAAGCCCAGCCAGTACTCTGAAGACTGTTTCTGAGGCTGGTGAGAAAGCTGATGTGATGACACCAAAGTGGGGATTTGAGGGGAGGGTTGAGATATTAGTAAGACCTCGCACTCTCGGAAAAAATATATATAGCTAAATACAAAAAAAAAAAAAAAGCATATGGTTATAAGCCCTTTACCCATCCTCTACAGAAATGTCACCGATCTCTGAAGTGAGTTAACAATGAAAAGGCTAAGGTTATGGTCAGTGCACCAGCACAAAATGAGACTTTTGGGGTGAGGAGAAAAATCAGAACTTTGTTGGTCTTATATCTATTTTATAGTTTTGAAAACTATTATTATGTAAAGGGAGGAGGCACCTTAATGATTTGGTGCTTGGTGCCAATGAAAAGACTTCATACAGTCTGGCCTTCTCCATAAGGATATAGTTTTTCCTTACAGAAGTGGGAGTCATGTGACTTATCCCGTATCTTTATCTTTGCTTAACCTGTGGCAGTGGGAAGGTGATATGGTCTATCTTTCCCTGCAGGACATACAGATCTATCTTAACTTTTGTGGTAGGTCTGCTGTGTGCTCTCCAAAGTGTTTCCAAAATAAGCTTGATCATTTACATATTGATAAGTATTTGGATATCTTTAACAATTTCCTACTGCAAACAGGGAGACATAAACATATCACACATGCACCTTGATGCACAGGGTAAAGAACTGATAAAGGTTGGATTCCTAGAACTGGATTCTTCAAAGGAAAAGTGCATTTGAATTTAGAGAGACACAGTCTTTCCAAAATGCTGTACTACCGCATGGAGTGAATGAGCTGATTTTATCACATCTAAACAGATGAGACGCTATCCACCTATCTACTTTTGCTCAGCTGATGGGGGAAATTGGTATTTCGTGGTTCCTAAACAATTTTGAAAGCAGAGGGATTTTGACTTTGAAGCTGCATTTTAAAGAGCTCTTCTGGTGACAATGTGGAAAGTAGATTAAAGGGAAGGTATTGAGGGTAGAATATACATCAGAGAGGGTGAAGACAGAAAACAATTATCCAGGTGAAAGGAAAAGAAGGCAGGGTAGCTATGGGCCTGGAAAAATGGGGCAGGTGTGAGAAATTTACACCAGGGAAGATTAGAAAGGTATCTGTCATATATTCCAATGCTGCCTCCTTGCCCATGCCCTTCTCTCTCCATGTCCATAGTGACCCTTTCATACACGAAGACAGATTCTGTCCTGAGAGACAGCTGAAGAAGTGGTGTGCATGCGGTAGAAAACCTGAGGCCCAGGCAGCCAACCTCCATGATGTTAGGATCAGCCAGGAGGTTGGACCAGGTGACCGCCAAGGTGACCTGCTTACCCCACAGTCCTGGACACTGATTGGAAGAGCTTTGATCTTCGGTGGAATAAAACAGATTTTATCATGTCTCCAGAATCTTTCTCATATCTTCAGTGCAGAGAAGTTTGTGCAGATTCATAAGGTGCTGAAATATTTTTTTTTAAAAAGTGAGTTAGATCAGAAATTCCTATAGGTTGTTAAAATTGTTACTTTCGATTTATTTCTCTTGAGTTGGGGAAGGAAATAAAGGATTAGGAAATATAAATGGAAGATGTTTAGGTGAAAGTGGAAATATTTATACATACTAGTTCCAGTTGGGTGGAGCAAGCTGTGAGCCAAGTCTGCCTTTGGGATGGTGAAACTATGTGGCTGGCATTTTTATATAACATACCTCCCATTTAATTAGCACTTAATTTCCCTTGCACTTTCTGTTTATCAACACAATCTCATTTCATTTTAATACTTATTTGCAAGGTTGCTTTCTAGTTTGAGGTGGGGGGAGGAGGTACGGGGTGGGGCGGATGGTGTGTTTTGGCTGTGAAAAGGTATCTAACATCCTGTTGAACCTTGTAATGGCCTCACCCCATGAACAGTGCTGCCTAGGGAAGGGAAACAGACACTTCGGGGGCTGTGAAGTACTGAAAAGTCAAGAGACGCCTCAAATTATAGCAACATTTCACTGCAGTTACAGGCCAGCAGCCAGGGACAGTACCAACTGAAAGTGACGCAGCCAGTGAAAGCCTGAAGGGCAGCCAGACTCATAAATTTGAAGAGTGGAAAAGAATTGCGAAGGCAACAAAATATTTCTCTGTAAAGTAGCCAGGCATAGGTCTGATACAGTAATGGCTTTCAAACTTTAGAAACACTCACTATTCCCTGAACAGAAGACTGTTGCAAGCTCCTGGAGAGGCACAGACCACCCTCCGATCTTTGCTTTAATAAGACACCCTTGGAGTGAATTAAAAAAAAAAAATACCAACATTCCTCCAGGGCCAATCTTCCAGGGGGAGGGAGGGGTAGTTAACATTTTATGATAAAAATAGTTTAAGCAAACACAAAAGGGAATAACACAACAGCCCTAACATAACCACTGCCCAGAATCCTCCTTCATATTTACCATTTCATGGCACATGTAGTGCATTCAGCTTCCTTCTATTTTGACACATGGGCTGTTTCTGTTCTTTTGCTGCAATGAATGCCCTTTGGCTTACATCTTTTTTACATTTTTGCAAGGGCATTTTTGAGCTAGATTCCTAGAAGTGTGATTGTAGGGCCAAAGAGCGAATACATATGCAGTTTTGTTCCGTATTGCCGAATTTCCCTCCGTTACATTAACGTCCCTAGTGTTTGAGAGTGCCTGCTCCCTCATTGTCTCTCCAGCAATTTTCTGTCAACCTTTTGTACTTACGTCAACCCAGTAGGTGAGAAATGGTATCCCAGTTTAGTTTTAATTTGTATTTCTTCTATTTTCCCTTTGTTCAGAATTATGAAGACTTAACGCATTGTTATAGTGACCATTTACGTTTTCCTCCACTCCTATTTAAAAGTTGTTTTTGAGGGTGGGGGAATGGGGTAACTGGATGATGGGCATTAAGGACGGCCGGTGATTTGGGCCACCTGGGTGGCTCAGTAGGTTAAGTGTCTGCCTTCTGCTCAGGTCATGATCCCAGGACCCTGGAATTGAGCCCCTCCTCGGGCTCTGCTTCTCCCTCTGCCTGCCACTCTCCCTACTTGTGCACTCTCTCTCTCTATCAAATAAATAAAATCTTAAAAAAAGTAATAAATTCATTAAAAAAAAGAAGGACACATAATGTAATGAGCACTGGGTGTAATATGCAACTGATGAATCACTGAACTCTACCTCTGAAACTAATGATACACTTTATGTTAATTATTTGAATTTAAATAAAATAAGATAATAAAAAAAGGAAGATTGTTTTTTCAAAGGCAAGGAATAGCAACAGGTACTAAGGAATCAGTTTTTGGGACTGACTTGTGTGCTGGTTTGAAAAAAGATATGTGGCTGAATCCAGGTTTATAGGATTAAATAGTCCATGATCAACTAGCGATGTCTGCTTTGGGTGGTATAAAGAAGCCTGTGGTGTGCATGTCTAATCTCAGCCACTCCTGTCAGAACCAACTCCCACTTAAGTCAGAATCAGAACAATCAGAAAAGCCTACAAAAACATTTCCCCCTCTATTTGAAAGTAAATCTCTTTGAAGAAAGATTATATATTCAGTATAATTTTAAAGTTGTATTTTCAGTTGTCCAAATTCATTGAAATCAATCATTTTTACATGTTGAACATGATATCTCTTGTAGAGGACTACAAATTGTTATATAAGCGGAACTGTTATATAAGTGAAAAACTGAACTTGACTATCAATATTTATTTCTATCTAAATAAAATATACATTAGTTATTTTAATTCAACTACCTAGAGTTCAAACCCTATTAACAGCATGCATCTTAGAATTTGTAATTTGTAAAAGTCATTCCCAAATCCTTTTTTTTTTTTTAAAGATTTTATTTATTTATTTGACAGAGAAAGAGAGACAGCCAGCAAGAGAGGGAACACAAGCAGGGGGAGTGGGAGAGGGAGAAGCAGGCTCCCAGTAGAGCAGGGAGCCTGATGTGGGGCTCGATCCCAGAATGCCGGGATCACTCCCTGAGCTGAAGGCAGACACTTAATGACTGAGCCACCCAGTCGCCCCCCAAATTCTTTTTTTTTTAATTGACATATAATTGACATAAAAGTTTACTTTAGTTTCAGGTATATGATATAATGATTTGATATTTGTATATCTTGTGAAATGATCACCACAGTATGTCTAGTTAACATCCATTACCAAGCATAGTTATAGGTTTATTTTTCTTGTGATGAAAACTTTTTCTTTTTAAGTAGGCTCCACACCCAGCATAGAGCCCAATCTGGGGCCTCAACTCATGACCCTGAGATCAAGACTCTGAGATCAAGACCCAAGCCGAGATCAAGAGTTGGACCCTCAATGAACTGAGTCACCCAGGCACCCCAATGAGAAATTTTAAGATCTACTCTCTTAGCAACTTTCAAATATACAGTATAATATTAGCCACAGTTACTATGTTGTACATTACATCTTCAGGATTTATTTATTTTGTAACTGGAAGTTCATGCCTGTTGACCACCTTCACCCGTTTTACCCACCCCCTCACCCGCAGCATTTCCCTCATATTGAATGAGGTAGATCATCTTTTCATATGGTTAAGGGCTATTTACACTGTTTTTCTTCCTATAAACTCACTCTCAATGCATCTTGCCTCGTTTTCTTTAGGGTTGTTTCTTTCAATGCTTCTAAATGTTGAAGTTTGAATCACAATTAGGGAGGTTTTCTTTTTCCTGGTGATAAAGAAGTTTACTTTTATTTTCTTCTAGAACTTAGATAATTTCGAAATTCTACAGTTACATTTCTATTACGTTTATAACATTTTCTGGTGCAGTTATGGATACAATTTTACTTTTTCTAAGTAACTATCCAGTTGTGCCAACATTTATTTCAGAATTCTGTTTTTTATTGGCTGATCTTTTTAAAGATTTTATTTATTTATCTGAGAGAGAAAGAGGGAGACTGAGAGAGTGGCAGAGGGAGAGGGAGAAGCCTGCTCCCCACTGAGCAGGGGCCCTGATGTAGGGCTTGATCCCGGGACCCTAGGATCATGACCGTAGCCAAAGGGAGACACCCAACCAGCTGAGCCATCCAGGAGCCCCTTTCCTGGCTGATTTAAGAAGCCGTCTTTATGATATAATCTATCTCCATATGTACGTGGTTCTTTTTCAGGACTTCATATTTGTTTCACTGACCTGTTATTCTTTCATTTGCCAGCACCACACTATTTTAATGAATGGGAGTTTATAATATGTTTTAATATCTGGTAGGGATAGTTCCCTCCCCTGTTATTTTCTTCCAAAGTTTGATTGATTGGTTGGTTGATTGATTGGTTTAATTTTTCTAGGATTATTTCAGCTTTTGTTTTATTTATTTTTATTTTTAATTTTTTTAGAGAGGGAGCAGAGGAGGCACAGAGAGAGATGGAAAGAGAGAATGGTAAGCAGCCTCCACACCCAGCACGGAACACAAAGCAGAACTTGATCTCACAACCCTAAGATCACGACCTGAGCCAAAATCAAGAGTTGGATGCTTAACGAACTGAGCCACCCAGGCGCTCCTCTTCCAAGTTTTTTCTGACTACTTTTGTTTATCTTTCCATATGATCATTGTAGTCAAATTGTACATTTAGGTCTTCTTTTATTGCTGCTTTCATTGGATTGTTATCTGAAGGCAGGGTATCTGGGACCCCAAGAGTAGTCTTCTGATCATGAGCTGATTTATAGTTGCACTGGTTTCCTTTAACATTTGTCAATAACCCACCACTAAACTAAGTTGAAGAGTTTCTGTCCTTGGTGAGCTTATAATCTAATGAAGAAGAATAAACACAAGTACTACAATATCAAGAAAAGCCCTAAGCTACTAGAAGGCTGGGACCACTTAATAGAAAATTGTCAAACATATATGCAAGAGCCTGATAAATTGCCAAAGCCTAATGAAATGCTCAATTAAACTGAATGAATGGATGTGATGAAGGCTAGATTAAAATCCCATGTTCTAAGGGGGGAACAGAAAAAGATAGTCATTTGGAATTGGAAATCTTTGATAAGATGGTGGCATTTATGACTGGCTTTAAAGAATTATTGAATTTAGTAGCTGTAAATGGCTATGTGGGAGGAAAGATGCCTAGATGGGCAACAAAGTATGTAAAGGCCAGAAGGCAAGGGGCTTGTGGTGTTTTTAGGAAATGGTAATGAATCCTTGATGTTGGAACAAATGATCCTGGGGTTGAAATAGGAGAATAAGGAGCAAGGGTATCATGGGATAGCAACAAGTGAGTTTGGAAATGCAGGTTAGACTCAGAAGATGGGTGAATATGAGATGTTGGAATGTTCCCACCTATGGTCATTATGAACCTTTTTAAAATTTGGGGGCAGAGAGGAGACATCAATGACATGTTTAATGTGATGGGAAGAGTTAAGATTTGGATGTGGTTAATTTCAGATACAGTAAGCAATCCTTCAGTCAAAGATAATATTAAAAACATCATCAACTCAGGATCGATCCTCTGAGCCCCATAATCAAAGTCAACAACATACATACTCAAAGTAGAAAACCTTAGTCTGGGCCTCTTTAAAAGAAAGTTAGATGAGTAAATTTATATCTGACTTGGGTTCTTTACAATAATGTACCAATTCTAGAGAATTGGGCCCTAATATTATCAGAATTTGTGAGCTGATCCAGGTGCAAAGAAAGTAGTTTTATTACCACATTAAATCCGAATTCTCTGTTATAATATGATGAATGGTGGCATTCTTTTACAGAAGTGTCATCTTTTAGGGGTGCCCACATGGCACAGTTGGTTAAGCATCTGGCTCTTGGTTTTGGCTCAGGTGGTTATCTCAGGGTCATAGGACTGAGCCCATCCTTGAGATTCTCTCTCCCTCTCCCTCTGCCCCTCCCCACCCCAAAGAAAGAAAGAAAGAAATCTTAAAAAAAAAAAAAGAAATGTCATCTTTTATACTTTAAAAGTCTCAAGGTCTTTTTTTCCCAAAGAGAATTCTTTTTTTTTTTTTTTTTTACTCCCATATAGTTAAAGGAGCAAAAGTCCTTTTTAGTCCCTTGCTCTCCTAGGAGAAAATACGGTGTTCCAAACCAGAAGTATTTATTGTACTTAACCTTCAAATTTTGTATTTATTGATCATAAAAGCATACATTAAAAACTGTAGGTAAATTATTGCCTTACTTGTAACTCTTTCCCAGGACAGCTATGACTGAATGAGCACTCTGTGTGGTTGCTGCTGATTAATGTGCTGTTCTCCCTGAGAATGGGATGGGGGGTGGAGGAGAAATCTACTTATTCACTGTGACTTCTTCTCCTGAGCTCAAACTGGAAGACAAGATGGGGAAGAGAAGAGCTAAAGAAAACAAAAAGATGAAACTCCACAATTAATTAAGAGGGGAAAAAAGGAAGAAGAGTTCAATTTGATTTAAGCATTAGGAATTCACATCAAAATGATCACAAAACAGTAATATTATTTCAAATTCCCTTGCTAGTATATAGAAAGCAATTGAATTTTGTACATTAACCTCGTGTCCTAGAACCTTGCTGTAATCATTTATTAGTTCCAGAAATGTTTTCATAAATTCGTTTTTGTTTGAAGTTTTATCAGAAATTCCATATAGATAATCATGTCATCTGCAAATAAAGACAGTTTTATTTATTCTTTCCTAATCTTTCATTTCCTTTTCTTGTATTGTTGCTTTAACTAGGACTTCCAGTACAATGTTGAAAGCATGGTGAGAAGGGATAAAATTGCCTTGTTCCCTGTTCTTAGTGGGAAGGTTTCTAGCTTCTCACCATTAAGTATGGTGTTAGTTATAGCTTTCTTGTAGATGTTCTTTATCCAATTGAGGAAGTTTCTCTCTATACCTAGTTTACAGAGAGTAATCATAAATGGGTATTAGACTTTGTCGAATGATTTTTCTGCATCTATTAATATGATCATGTGATTTTTCATCTTTCACCTATCGATGTGACGGATTACAATGATTTTTACGTTGTTGAATTTAAAGGAGTATTATTATTGTTGTAATTGTTATTTTTCTAATTAAAAAAAATTTTTTTTCGAGAGAGAAGGCAAGCAGCAGGAAAAGGGCAAAGGGAGAGGGAGATAGGGAATCCTAAGCAGGCCCCATGTCCAGCACAGAGACTGACGTGGGGCTCCATCTCAAGACCCTGAGATCATGACCTGAGCCAAAATCAAGGGCCAAATGCTAAACTGATTGAGCCACAAAAGTGCCCCTATTGTATTGTTATTGTGTGTAATAAACACTGCAGCAGTACCTCAAGTGAACAACCTAAGATAGGAGAGCCAGTAGCTCTGGGAGACTGAATCCAATGTGTGGTGGTGAAGAGTAGAAAACAATATAACACAGTTTGGAAGCTTCACTCTAAATCAATAACTACAAGTGTATATATAGAATGATAAAGAGAAATACTGAAAAAAAAAGTTTCTATCGGAAAAGAGTTTTGGAAAGCCTTCAGTATCTAAATTCAGATTACTCTAAGACTCTCATGTGGGGGCTGCCCCCACTCTCACTCCCAACCTTAGGGCTGATGGGGCCTGAAAACTCAGAGGTCGAGGAAGCTGGCAGGGAACCCATGACCTGCAAGACTAGAGCCAACCCCTGGTGACCATCATGTATCGGATAGGGGACTGAGTTGTGCTGGCAGACCTAGGTTCTTTGGTGTGAAGAGGGTGCCCTTGTGTTTCTTTGTTTCATTCACAGTATAGACTTGCTCAGGGCAGGGGCAGGGGGTGGTCACAGGGTTTGAAAAAGAGAAAAGCAAAGCTTGGTTTTCCCTGAAATTTCATTGAAGTATGAAATGTGCTAAAGGGAAATATAAATTGGAAACAAAGAATTCTATACTACTCTGTTTCTTTCCATAATCCCATGTTTTTACATTTGTGCCAGGAGGAAAAATCTCCTTGATTTTCAGAATCACCTTAATATGAGCTTCCTTTTCCCTCCCTCTCTCCCTCCTTTTATTTCTCTGATAAGATCATGTTTTCCAGAGTAGATGTTCTTTGAATTGACATCCATTTTTAATGATGTATTTTCATCCTTCAGCTCTTGGCAACATCAAAGAAAAAAGGGTGTATTTTGAAACAACCTCCATTCTCTTTTGAAGAGCTAGGCATCAACAATTTAAATCAAGGTCATTCTTTTTCTTTGAAATTTATCAAGATGAACTCTGACCCACCTACTCTGATATTCCAAATCAGCTTTCTTTTCCAACTGTTGACATTCGTGTTAGATCAGAAAGGGAGATTTTTTTCCATTTCATCTTAATCACTTAATTTATCACTAGTTGATGTCTTCTCATCTTTTCAAAGTAGAATAAAATCCCATCATTTATTTTGGCAGCAGCTAGAGCTCTGGTCTCGGATTTCTGTTCTCTATATGGACTCAATTTTGTATCCAGCTCAGGGATTTCTTCAAAACCTTTGGAATTATTGACCTCAAGATGAAGGTATACATAAACATAATATGTCTCTAGCTGTAGATGAGTGTTAAGAGAACTGTAGATTTTCATTTTTTCTTTAAAGAAGATGAAGGTACTTGTTACCAAGAACAGGTATTTAACAAAAATTATGTGATGCTGAGTAGAAGTTACGTACCTTCCAGAGCACACCATCTTGCTAAGGCATTTAGAAACACACAGATGTGAGTGAGGGGTGAGGCACACCAAATGTAGCATCCACTCAAGCCAAGGAGATAAAAAAAAACCTTTACTTTAAATTGGGCATAGTTCTAAAATGCTTGGTTGGTTTTCCTCAGAGTAGTAGATTTGCAATTGCAAATTATCCAAAGAAGTTAGAGGTAGATAATCTGCTTGCTGAAAGAATTGATGGTCGCAAGTCTGCTGTCCAAGAAGGGGTCAGGACAACCTGAGAAAGCTTTTAGAAAGATTTAAGTAACATTGAGCTGGAGTCCCTTTATAATGAAATTGACTGTCTTCCACACACCACTGGCTCATGAAGATATCACATAAATGATACAATTTGAACTCCATGGCTTGAGAGGCCCCAACTCAGGGTAACCAGCTGAAACCCACCATACACACATAAAGCGGGAACTAGGTACACTTCCTGGACACTCAAGTGCTTCCTACACACTGTCCTCTGTCCTCTGCTGCATCTTCCTGTTCAGTCATCCAGTAAAACCCATGAGGAAGGGACCAGTATGCTTTCCTTTTATAGCTGGGAGAGTGGGACTAAATTTCCCAAGGCCACACAGCCAGCAGATGGTGCAGGAGGGTCAAGCTTAAGTTACCTGGCTCCAGAAAGCTTCTGTTTCCAGAGAGTGGTCAGAGTCTTGAGATCGAATTATCAGGTCTCCTTGTTAAAATCCTGAGCTCCATCTTAACCTACTGGATCAGAATATCTGAATGTGGGCCCTGGGTTCTGCTTCTCTGGGGAAAGCATGGCCTTCCTGTACACTGAGTGCAAGAGGCTGTCCAGCCCACAGCCAACCCCTAAGCTTCAGGTCTCCGGAGGCAAGGTGGGCACACGATGGTGGTGGATGACAGGAGATGATTTTGGCCAAGGCAGGACACAATGATGATAGCAATGGTGGATATGGACCAAGCAGCTCTATTGCTTCCTCTAAGAGTTCCAATGAAATGACAGAAAATATGCTTTTGAAAAGCAAGAAAATACATGAATACAGGAACAGAGGAAAGGGGCCATCAATGCACCATGAATTTTGAGGAAATCTTGAAAGTTATAATTCAGGTGAGGTCTGATTGTTTGGGTTGAATGTAATCTGGATGTCTGAAGGTCAGCAGGGGTTCTCCCCTGGAAGACAGGAGAAACAAGGGTGCATCTGTCAGTACCTAGACAGGGGTGGTGGCAAGATCCAGTAATTGCCACATGGGGACTCTGGCTGCGTTGGGCCATTACTTTCTACCCTTTGTCCACGAACAAAAACATGAAAGCCCCTCAGCTGAAGCCTTGGATTGGATGGGGTGGGAACTCTCCACAAGGGCAGAGCTCTCCCTGAAGGAACAAGGCTCTAACAGCCTGTGCACCCCAGGACCTTCAGGTGGCCTGACTGGCCATGAGTTCCACCCTCTTCCTCACCGTCTGTACTGATCCTTGCAGTAGCCCTCCTTTCAAAGGAAAACTTGAGATGTGAGGAAAACTTCCAACAGCAGAAGAGCAATATGAAAAAACTGATGACAGGGGAGAGAGAATCCAGGCAGCAGGAGGATACTTCATTGGATATAAATATTAATTGTGTATATGTAATTGTATAAATATTATGTGTACATATCATATATGTATATATACATATATAGAACATAATATGATATATAACATAATTACACACGTTATATATTGATTCATAGATAATGCATGTTAACACATAAAATTAATAAAGTACACATTATCACATATACATATATTACATACATGTTACATACACACACACGTGGAATGTGTACATACAAGCTATAGGAAGACATAGCTTTAACGGGACAATGGACTGTTATGAAAATGAACCTCGGACAACCTGAATGTGTTCTTGGGGTTTTGAAACATTACAAAGAACTCTAAGTGAGAGGGGAAGGTAGGATCATCAATTGGGAATGGCTGAATACCAAGTTGCAGATCTGGAAGCTGAAATTGAGGAAATCTCCCAGGATTAGAGCAGAAAGGCAGGGAAATCCCTCAGGAGACCTGAAGCCAGAAACCATGACCAGAGGGTACCCTGGTGGAGTGTGGCCTCAGAGAAAGAGAAAGACTTCAATTTTTCACTGGAGGCCCTTCTGAACCACAGGAACTCCTTTCTTTACCATATCAGCCACCAAAAGAAATGATGAATTAAACTTGCATGTTGTCCTGGTGGCAGCCAGGGAGGCTCTGAATAGGTATATTGAATCAAACTTGGCACAAGCTCTTCTGGATTTTTGTTGAACAACAAAAGATCATATATGTATATAAGGAGTAAAATCTTATTTAATAGTTATTTCTGTCATCTAGGGTCAGCATTTCCATATCTATGACATGAATTACCCAATGTACCTCCTCTCTCTTTTGTCTCAGAAAATTCACCTTTTCTTTGCCCTAATTAGTGTGTGGCTTGATAGGCATTTGGAGTTCATCCACTATTTGATGTTGAATGTGGAAGAGAATCCATGTGGTAGGTGCCAAGGTATTGAGCAAAGCCTTCATCTGTTTGGACAAACATCAGCCCTCACAGGCAAGTTATTCATGCCCAGGCTGCATACATCTCTGAATGGGGCAGAGGTAAGGCTGATGGCTGCCTTAGCCGCTTGTTCCCTTCTATACACCAATGGTGGGACAGGAAAAGTGGGACAGGGAAAGGCATCTGTCCCTTATGGTCTTAGTGGAGTGTATCTCTCTGACTGGCAGCCTTGGTCATTCCTCTGTCATCAGTTGGTACTTGATGACCACACAGCCTCCTGAATTCCTGCAACACCTGAACACACAATTTGTTATCCCTGTTTTCGAACGGGAGTGAAGTGACTGTTCTCAGAGGCCTCAGAGGGGATGAAGGATTGCAGAGTCAACATTGGCCTGGCAAGAGGCTGGCAGAATCCAATAATGGGGTATATGGTGGGCAGGGTTCTAAAACGGTTCCCAAGATCCGGGCCCCTGGTGTAGGAGCTCTGCATAATCCCCTCCCTTTCAGTGGGGCCACACCTGGAAATAAGATAGGATTTCACCCTGCACCTGTGAATGAGATAGGTTACATTGGCATTGCAAAAAGGGGCTTTGTAAATGTAATCAAGACCCTTAGTTCACTTTGAGTTAATCAAAAGGGAGATTACTAGGTGCTAGAATGACCTAATCAGGGGAGTCCATAAAAGAGACAGGAAGCACCAACAGACATTCTCCTCCTGCTGGTTGTAAAGAAGTAGGCACCATGTTTTGATTGGATGGGCCATGTGGCCCAGACCTGAGAGTGACCTCTCGTAGCTGAGAGTGACCTCTCGTAGCTGAGAGTGACCTTTGCCTGATAGCAGAAAGCACATGCAGATCTGTCTTACAACCACGAGGAACTGAATTCTACCAAGAACCAGTGAGCTTGGAAGAGACGCTCCAACCCCAGATGAGACTACAGTCCATGCTGACACTTTCATCTCAGTCTGGTAAGACCCTGAGCAGAACACCCAGCTAAACCATGTCCAGCATCCTGACCTAACAGAATTGTGAGATAATAAATAGGTAAGTGGCTGTAGTTTGTTATATCACAATAGAAGGCAACTCTAGGTGAGACACTCAAGCTAGGATCAAGAGTCGGTTCCTTCAGCTGGGAGGAATTGGGCACTGGGGCTGATTCATTACAGTGGCCATATATGCATAGGGGTGGGTTTCTGAGGGAAACCCCTCAGTGAGGAATTCCTTGGGAATGTGCTGTAGGGTGGTGCCTGGATCCAGAGAGGTGCTAGTGTCCTTCCTTGATTCTGGGTTCTGGGATCTTCAGGAAATACCTTCACCTCTGTAAGACTCTTTCACTACCTGTAAAATGTGGGCAAGCATAGCTCCACACCCTGGAACTGTTAGGGGATTGAGTGAGATGATTCTTGGAAAGCTCTAGTCACAGAGCTGGTGCCTAGAAAGGGCTCGGTAAACTCTAGTGCATGATTATTCTATCTCAAAGGGTCACTGGAGCACCCTGGGTGTCTGTGGGGGGGGGTCTCCAAATGTGCCCACCACTGGTCTCATAGGGACCTGGGTTCTGAACAGGGGTGAAACTGGGGGTGTCTGACACCAGAGCCAGCATGGGGGCTGATGCAGGGGCCAATGGGGACTGGCAGTCACTGCGGAAAGCAAAATAACACTTGATTTTAACATCAAGCCCAGTTGCTAAGGAAAGGGTAAACAGGCATGTAAGACCCATTTGAGGACATTTTTATACGTCTGGAGAGAATAGGTACCAAATAACAGGGGTTTTTGATGAGGGCTAAGTTAGTTAAAGGAGACCCAATAAGGGTTAGGATGCTTTGGCCATTTATTGGGGGCCAGGGACTCCTATACAACCATGGGGTGGGGCTCCGCAGTGTGGACCTCCAAGACAGGGTCAGTTGCTGACCTATACAGACTACGGTGATTATGGTGTGTTAGGAGACACTGAAATTCATGAAAACAAAGTAGAACAAACTTGCTCCTCTGAAACCTCAGAGGTGGAAAGGAGCAGGCCCAGGGTCACCAGGTGGGGTTATGGTGGGAACACACTGTCACACCTGAATCGAGTGTTAGAGGTACACAAAGGCCGACCCAGGTTAACGTGTAAGGACACATTTTAATCACAAATATACTACTGCAACAGGGAAAAGAGTCCAGTGGGATCTGAACTCAGNCAAAGGCCAACCCAGGTTAATGTGTAAGGACACATTTTAATCACAAATATACTACTGCAACAGGGAAAAGAGTCCAGTGGGATCTGAACTCAGCTTCGATTTGCTCAGAGGCGATTGGTCCTTTTAAAGGAGAATGAGGGAGTAGGGAGGAGGTGAGCAAGGGCCTCAGTAGAGTCAGGAAAGTGAAAAATTACAAGAAGTGGGAAGGAGGATTGATCTGTATGGATCAGACCTGCCTGGGTTTGTTAACCAGCACTTAACAGAGTTAGGATCCTACCTTCCCAGAGACCGGGAGACAGAGCCCTATTTTTAGATGTTGCCTGTAACAGCCAATTCTTTTGCTTGAATTTTCTCAGGTAGGCACTTTCGGGGGAGCTAGGATCAATCTAGGGATATAGCCTTGAGGTGTTAGAAACCATGTTAGTGTTCGTTCGGGTCTTTTATGGGTCAAGGTTGGGGGCCTTGTTGAGAAGAGGGCTCAGAGGAACGAACCTAGCTAGAATTTGGTGAAGAAGACAGCCTTTGTCCAGAGCACCTACGCAGCCCAGGCCTGCCGCCATTCCCCATGGGCTCCCTGCACTGACTCCCCCCAGTGGGCCTCTGTGCCTCCCACCAGAGAGCCTGAGATGCCAGCCTCGAGGAGCGAGGGCGACTGTCGTACTGCATGTTCTGAGGAACAGCTTTGTGACACCATGATGATGAGACAGGTGTTTTAATGTCAGCATGGCATCAAGTCCTTTTTCAAGCCATTCCAGCTCTTGGCCTCAACGGTCTTCCTTATAACCACAAGGAATGGCACCCACTGAGTGTCCTCCAATGTGGTCCTGTCCCGTTGGAAGCATTCCTGCTGGGCCCTGCTCTGCTCAGCCCCACCCTCACATCTTCTGGGCTGCAGGCCACAGCTGTCCCCCGGGACCAGGACTGACAGGCTGGCATGCTAGTGCGGATATTCAGTGACTTTACCCAAGTGTATTTTATTCATTCATTAACTCCATTATGACAGTGAGATGTTCCTGCCAGAAAAATCAATTGATCCTTAGGCCAAAAACATTTTTTCTTTCTTTCTTTCTTTCTTTCTTTCTTTCTTTCTTTCTTTCTTTCTTTCTCTTTCTTTCTTTCTCTCTTTCTTTCTTTCTCTCTCTCTCCCTCCCTTCCTTCCTTCCTTCCTTCCTTCCTTCCTTCCTTCCTTCCTTCTTTCCTTCCTTCCTTCCTTTNCTTTCTCTCTTTCTCTCTTCCTTCCTCCCTCCCTTCCTTCCTTCCTTCCTTCCTTCCTTCCTTCTTTCCTTCCTTTTAGAGGGGGATGGTGGGGAGGGGCAGAGAGAGAATCTTACAACACGGGGCTGGATCTTACAACCCAAGATCATGACCTGAGCCAAAATCAAGAGTTGGACGCTTAACCAACTGAGTCACCTAGGTGCCGCTAGGCCAAAAACTTTTAAAAATCATTTTTTTTTTTTTAAGAAAAAGGTAGGTGTAGGGGTGCCTGGCCGACCTAGTCAGCAGAACATGCAACTCTTAATCTCAGGGTTGTAGGTTTGAGCCCCACAGTGGGTGTAGAGATGGGTAAAAATAAAATCTTTACAACTTTTTTTTGAAGACTTCATTTTTAAGTAATCTCTACACTCAATGTGGGACTCAAACTTACAACCCCAAGATTTAGAGTCTCATGCTCCACTGACTGAGCCAGCCAGGCACCCTAAAAATAAAATCTTTAAAAACAAAGGAAAAAGGTAGGTGATTATGTGTGTGCATGTGCCTGATACATACATACATGCCAAATATGTATGTATAATTTTTAAAACATCTCTCAATAATGCAAGCATGATACGAAGAGAACATTGTATTTAAAATCAGACTTGCTAAATATAGCTTTGCTAAAACACAATCTGGTTGTAATATAACCTGTTTTTTTTTTAAGATTTATTTATTTATTTGAGAAAGAGAGAGGGTATGGGAGAGTGGGATAGGGACAGAGGGAGAGAGAGGCAGAGAGGAGCATACACCCCACAGCTTAGAGCCTGAGATCATGACCTGAGCTAAAATCAAGAGCTTA
Source organism: Ailuropoda melanoleuca (assembly GCF_002007445.2). Lineage (NCBI taxonomy): Eukaryota > Metazoa > Chordata > Mammalia > Carnivora > Ursidae > Ailuropoda > Ailuropoda melanoleuca. The sequence continues at coordinate 24,184,500 of NC_048226.1, forward strand.
ACCATCTGAGCCAGCAAGGCACCCCTAATATAACCTGGTTTTAATTGTTAAGAGAATCAGATTTGCAACAGAACAAAACCATGGCACTTATTTGTCTGTAGGTGGGACCTCCCAGGGTTTTCCAATTCTTGTGGGCTGTGTTTGGAAAGGAAGATCTGTGAGATGTGGGCTCTGAGGATGGTGGGCTGTTTCTCCCCCAGCAGCTTTCAGCTCATTCCTTGCCCTTGTCGGTCCTCCAGGACCCCCTTACTCCCACAGCTCTCCTTCTCCTGCCCTGCACCACTCAGCCACCAAGCTTTGAGGCCAGGACATGGTGTCCCCAGAGTCCAGCATGAGGAGGGGCCCTCAATAAAAGGACTGATTATGTGGTATAGGGTCCTCCATAGCACTTTGCTGACTATGTAAATGGATAAATAGTAAGTCTTCAGCAGAAACAACAAAAAAAGAAAGTTTGGGGGCAATGTACTCTGTCCTCGTCTGAGACTTGTGCAGTGCAGCCATCAGCAAACTGGGATCTACCTATCTCAGCCAGACATGGAGTTCCAAGGGTACAGGCAGTTTTGAGGGAACAGTGGTCTAGATCTTTGCTTCCTGAAACTGGCTGCCTGAGCAGCCTTTGATGGAGGTGCAGCTCCTCTCTGCTCCCTTGAGTCCCCCTTCCCCCTTCCTAAGGCGAGGATGGGGCAATGAAGCACGGGCTTAGGGAGGGTAAAGGCCTTCTGGGCAGTGACAGACAAGAGAGTGTTCATCCTGTAGGGAAAGTGTTGAGAAAGTAAATGACTAATGGTTGCATAACAAATCCTTATGCAGATTTTATTTATTTTTTAGAGCGAGAGGGAGAGAGCACAACCAGGGGGAGCGGCAAGCAGAGGGAGAGGGAGAAGCAGACTCCCTGCTGTGCAAGATGCCTGATGCTGGGCTCCATCCCAAGACCCTGGAATCAGGACCTGAGCCAAAGGCAGACACTTAACTGGCTGAGCTACCCAGGTGCCCTGACAATTATTTTAAAATTATTAAAAAAAATCATTTACAATCCTATGGGGGAAGGGGTATAAAAATATGGATTGAAGGAGAAAAATGAATAATATAAAATTAAGCTGTTTTATTTAAGAAAGGGCTCGTTCTTGCATTTTTAAAATGGATGATGGCAGGTATCAAATTTTTAGGCTGTTTAGATTCCAGGGGACACATTTAAGAAGTATGTACTTTTTGTAAGGTTAATATATGCCGTATGTATGCTGAAAGTGAAATCTTCTAAATCATTTCAATGTGTGATTAAAAATGTTAAATGTCAACTTAAAAATATGCAAGGAGATATGTGATAACTCCACGCTCTTTTAGGGAGTGAGAGTCCAGAGGTTTGCAGACCCTGGTAGAGAGGACCAGGTTTGGAAGGTGCATTCCCCGAGGTCATGAACAGGCAGTGCTAGGGGCACCTGCGTGGCTCAGTCAGTTAAGTGTCTGCCTTCGGCTCAGGTCATGATCTCAGGGTCCTGGGATTCAGCCCTGAGTCAGGCTCCCTGCTTGGCAGTGAGTCTGCTTCTCACTCTGCCCTTCTCCCCCTGCTCCTGCTCTGGCTCTCAAATAAATAAAATCTTTAAAAAAAAAAAAAAAGAGGCAGGGCTAGTGTTACTAGAAATAGTGATTACCAAGGCTTTAGGGTGTTTTGCTAAAATCCACTCCTGGGGAGCTACTAAAAAGCCTGGAATATATAAGTGAACAAGGGAGGAGTATCTAAGCATCAAGACAGCGAAAGTTATCACCTGGAGGAAAATCACAGGATTCGACTGTATGGCAAATTTAACCTTCTGAATGTCAAAAAAACCTCTCAACTAAAATGAAACATAAGTAGTTATAAGAACAGTTTTAGAACTTTTCCTTACAAACTCCTAAAAGTACCCTGAAAAACTTCATACCTTTTATACATTGTAAAAATGGCTTTTGACATGTTTTGTCTTAAGTTTAAATATTTGGAAAGGATGTAATTTCCGGTATATTGAGAATATTGACCTTTAAATATATGCATGTTATGTCATTCTTTTAAGTGTGAACAATGAAATCTAAATCCTCTAGTAGTAAGAAATACACCATTATCCTTAGAAAAATACACGAGTGGAGGGCCTGGGTGGCTGTCAGTTAAGTATCTGCCTTTGGCTCAGGTCATGATCCCGGGGTCATGGGATTGAGCCCCAAGTTGTGCTCCCTGCACATTGGGGAATCTGCTTCTCCCTCTCCTTTTACCCCTGCCCCCCACCCTGCTTGTGCTTTCTCTCTCACTCACTCTTTCTCTCTCAAATGAATAAATAAAGTCTTTAAAAAAAATACATAAGCAAAACCTCTGACAACCGGACATTGTTTTTCTTTTCTTCTGTGTTTCTTTTTACTTCCCCATACATACAATTTAACATAATTTATTTTTGCTTAAATGTCTCATATTGATTACTCTGTCATACTTATCTGTCACAAAACATGCATGCAAATTGGTCAAAACAACAAACGCACTAAAACCGTTATGAAATAATTATAATTGTATTGGAAATGCATCACTTGACAAAACTTGACCCATGGGTGAGGATTCTTTTCCAGTTAGTCCACGAATGAACATTGCTTAGTGCTAGAATGTGGTAGAGTTCAGCATTGAATCTATTCCTCTTTTAGCTTTTTATAGCCGTAGCACTGAAAAGTCTTGGTGTATATGGGCTGATTTTTATTAAAGCAACGGTACTCAGTTTTTTGGATGTCTTGCGTTATATGTTCCAAATCACATAATAATCCATCATTACAAATTATTTTCAAGGATCTATTTGCTGACTGCTTGATTCAATTTTGTTAAAAGCAAAAATTGGAATCATACTTGCCATGGGATTTGTTACCAAGTCAGTCAAGTCATTTACTCTCTCAATTTCTAGGAGATATATAAGAAAAAAGGCCTTATCAGGATTAACGATGTGAAAAGGTAATTTTAAAAAAGATGAAATCATGATTCTCATACATTTATAAAATGAATATATGTTAACTTTTTAAAATTTATCCTTATCAGTGAGAAAACTAGTAAGATGTTACAATGAATTCAAAGGAAACTACAAGAACAGACACTGTTATAAATCAGGAATGTTGACAGGAAAGTGCAAACAAAGGCAAAAAGTTTGGCCTCTTCCATTTGGAGGAGAAAGTCAGCTGCATTTCCACAGGAAGGCAGAGTTTACAGCGCTATAGGCAGGAAGGATTTTGCCCTGTAATCACTTGTCTTCAGCCTGCTGGGATGTAAAATAACTCATGGCAGAGAAAAGCAAGAATTTGATACACTGAATATGTGTGCTCTAGAATCTAGACAATGCATACTTCTCCACTGAAGCAGAAATTTTCTATGAGGACTAACTTTGTTTCTTTTTCACTTTTAGGCTCCTAATAAAGAGTTGGAAAGTTGAAACATTAATCTCAAAACACCTTTGCTAATATAATATTTTTTGATAAAACACTTTTATTATGTACCTTACATATATATGTGTGTGTGTGTGTATATCTATCTATCTATCTATCTATCTATCTATCTATCTATATATATATATATATTTTTTTTTAAGTAGGTTCCACGCCCAGTGAGGAGCTCAATGTAAGGCTTGAACTCATGACCCTGAGATCAAGACCTGAGCTGAAATCAAGAGTCAGACGCTTAACCAACTGAGCCACCCATGTGCCCCTACATATATTTTTATCAAAACTTAGAAGCTGTAAATTGTAAATGACTGCCACATTAAACCACTTGTCACATCATAGTCAACTTGTTAGAAAATTTGTTTTTTATGCAAATAAATTAGTTAACATGCATGTCGAGGGCACTTGGGTTGCTCAGTCCGTTAAGTCTCTGTCTTCGGCTCAGGTCATGATCCCAGAGTCCTGGGATCGAGTCCCATATCGGGCTCCTTGCTCAGTGGGGAGGGAGACTGCTTCTGCCTCTGCCTGCTGTTCCCCCTGCTTGTTCTCTCTCTCTGACAAATAAATAAAATAAAATCTTAAAAAAAAATGCATGTTGAGGAATATTACCAAAAACATTGAGAAATAAATATGGAACCTGTTTTTAAAGATAGATTACCAATAGCAGTCAAGATTAAAACAAAGCTGACTAAATATTAATCAATTATCCATTCTATTAGGTGCTAAAGAGAAGGTAACAATGTTGTATAGCAGCACTTAATTTGTAATAATGAAATGTTATATGTAGTTAGACTTACATATATGGATGAGGAGCATAGAGGGAGCCCTGAGATTCCTTCTATAAATGTGTAGGCAAGCATGCATTGAACTCTAGTGTTTTGTTTAAATAAAAATTAGACTAGGTTTTTTTTTTTTTTTTTTATTAAACAAGGATTACTTTTTAAAATGTCAGAAAATCAATCCATTAATTTTTTTGGACAACATGACAAGATTTCCTCGGTCTCAACCTTAGTATATAAATTTTTGTTTTTTTGTTGATAGAAGGCAGGACATATTGAACATTCTATCTAATCGTATAAAAGTAAGACATGATTGGAATAAATATTTCATGATCTTGTTTGACCATGTAGGTTTGATTTCTTTATTGAATGATATATCAAATCTGAAAGAAAGCACATAAAATATTTATTTGCCTGTCTTTAATATCTTGAAAAATTTGATAGTCTTGAAAAAACAATGTTTTTTCAGCATTTACAGCAAAACAAATCAGCATCATTAACATGCATTGCTCCTACTGTTTGGAGAGACTTTCATTTCTTGTTAATGATATCCCTACTAATGCACTTGGAGGAAAGAACAAAAGATATTTTTAGAATCTGACACTCTCTTTGCTTTCACAGGACCCTCGCTCAAGGGGTGTGTATCCTTTGACAATAATGGGGTGGGGGAGGGGGCTCTGAAAGATACAAGGTCACTTCCACTACTGCACCACAGAAACACTGAATTCAGAACCTCCCAATAAAGACCACGGTCTCAGCTTGTAGGGGCAGTGTAACCAGGGACAGCTCTGTGCATTAGAGCCGGAAAGCAGAGCCTTAGGTAGGCTTAGGGTGTTTTATAGCTTTTGAAGGGTGATACTTAGATGGGTCTCTTAGTTTTGGTGATCTTTTATACTCTTCTCTCACTGGGCATGGGTGAGGTTCAGACCCTACTTTTGTTATTTGGGGGAGGCACTGTAGAAGGAGATCCTATATGAACCAGCGGCAGAGGCTCCGGCACGGAGACTTGAGGAAGAACTTACTGAATTTATTGCACTTACAGAATTGTTACCTTATAACTTTCTGTACCCATGTTCTCCCTGGGAAAGCAATACTTACCCCAGGATTAGTTTAAAGGTTTCTGAGGAGAGGGAGCAAAGAGCTGTAGCAGTTTAGACATGTGCTTATAACCCATGTGGCCACAGCCTCTGAGACCTTGCACATCAGGATCACCTAGGCCCTCATTTGGGATTCTTGGGACCCACTGTAAACCCACTGGTTCAGTAACACGAGCAGTCAGGTCCTTTGGTGGCTGATGAGCAGATTTCTCAATTGGTGGAGAATTTTAGGGGCTGTGGGGTACGTGATAAGTTTCAACCAAGAAAATCTATCAAAAAACAAGGGAAATGCTGAATATACTTAGTATGGAATAAAAATGGAGCAAAACACACAAGAGATGAAATACAATCTCCTAGTAAATATGAAGAAATTTCTACTTCTCAAATATAAAAATACGAAGGAGAAAAATAGCATTTTGCCTATTGTCACAGATTAGGAATTTGCAATGTTCTTTGTATTATGTTTGAATGTAGGAATCTGTATGCATAGAAAAAAATCTTGGAAAGCCATATGGCAGAGTATTAAAATATTTAAAATGGTTATTTCTAGATGGTGGGACTACTCTCAGCTGTATTTTCTAAACGTCCTTGGAAGAGTATGGATACTGTTAGAATCTGATAAAACAGTAAACGTTATCTCAAGGGGAAAAGAAGAAAACTCAGCCCATTAACTTGGTAAATATGACTGAATATACAAACATGCTCACAACAGGATGGTACTCTTTTCTGAGACTCTCCGGGCTTCAAAATTCCTTTTGAAATATGCGGCTTTTGGAGCCTAGCATAACTCCTGGTGCGACTGAGCCCCTGGGGAATGTGGGGAGATTCGATGGAATCAGAGAATCTCAGAATCATTTAGACTGACAGCTCCTCTGGTATTATTGACCCATTAGTTCTCATTTGCTGCTCTGACAGAACTTCAGTTGTATGAAGGCAGCTATCCTGCCTCCCATCTTTATTTTTTCCTAAAATTTCCCAATATTTATAATGCACCAGCCACTCTGTTATACTGGAGGCTCTTTCACATTATTTGATGTTTTTTTTTTTCTTTTTCAGAACGCAGACTATTCTTTTAGAATTCCCCTTATGCCTTAGTGTTGGCTGCTGTCAAGATCTTGGACGTTCTTTCATCTCTACGTTGTGATTTGTTGATGTCCTTAGACACGTGATGACCAAAATGAACACAGAAGTAGCCTTACCAT
>NC_048226.1:24195443-24202302 GCF_002007445.2 Ailuropoda melanoleuca
CCTGGGATCGTGACCTGAGCCAAAGGCAGATGTTTAACACATGTTTAGGCACAGGCGTCCCACATTGCCTTTTTCATGTATAAAGTTGGCTGTAATCTACAGAGGTATGAAGATACTATTTCCACACCAACAGCAGACCTTCTCAGTGAGCTTGAAACTACTTAAAAGCATATAGTTGAACAAAAATCAACATGGCTGCACTAATGCTCCAGCGAAGTTCAATTTTAAAATAACCTTTATCTTTCTCTTCTGCAAACCTCCCCTCCTCCCTTCTCAGACTTTTGTTTCAGGAACCCAGTACCACCCTAAAGAATGACAAAGGAGGCTGGCAGCAAGTACACAATTCCTGTCAAAACCAGCTAGATCCTGTATTTCCCTATATCCTTCCTCCCCCTCAACCCAGCCCCTTCCTCCAGGCAAGCTTGTAGTTTTTCGAGGGCTGTAACCCTGCTGCAGCCTCCTTTGCCTCGCAAAGCAATGAAACTACTGTTCCTCTTTATCCCAAACTCTGTCTTCCAGTTACAATTTGGCTCTGAAGCCTGGAGTTCAGTTTTCAACAAAGAGCTGAGAATGTGGGAGTAGAGGGAAAAGCACAATGAGATGAGGTCTTATCGCACACCCACGTGTCTTCAGGGCTCCCCATGGAAGCAAGTGATTCCCGACAGTCTCTCAGGGGCTCCACTCACCCCCAGCGCAGTCAGCCCATGTCCTTTGCACCATGAATGTACCTTTCTCTTGGTTCCCTGGGAAGTACTAACCTATGCAAGAATGGACGATTCATGGAGAAGGTGAAATATTGGCCAAAACTTTAAAGGACAAAAATAGCTTTCTTTGAAAGTTCTCAAAGTGTTTGGGGCTTTGGGAAATTTTAGTTCTTAAAATGATAGTACAGTTGCTCATTTGGCCTTCAGGGTACCTGCATGTTGTAGACATTGGAAGGGTGGAGAGTGAATGCCTGAAGTCACCGCGTCAGCCCTGCACTCCACTGAAGGCTAGGGTTGTGCTTTGCGGTCTACAGGCTGCCAAAACGGAAACGTGCTCTGCTCCACTCCAGAGGAATGTGCTGAAAGTCCTTCATAGAACCCTTTTGTTTCCCTGTCTGAAAGGGGGATTGTCCTGGTGTACGGCGGGTTGTCACCTATGTGATATACTAGCTGTCCTGTTCCCAAACTGTAGCAGAGCACAGAGCTATAAAGTCCGTGTGGGCCACACAGCCATGTGCCAGAGGAGGCTTCCCCACACCTCTGCCTGGCTGTCACTGCAGGCTAATAAATCCCAGAACTGACCCAGAGTGAGGACTCTGATGGAGGGTACCCTCAACCCCCCCCCCGCCACCTTCTCCTTCAGCCCACACCCTTTAGCACATCTTTCAGGAATAACTAAATCCCACCTGATATAGGAGCCAGGACAGTAGTCCATACGTTTGAGCAGAGTCTGAGGTGCTATTCAAAGCTGCTGAAGTTAACATTCCTAGAAAAGTGATTCATATTTCATAGCAACATCCCCACTCGAGAAAACAGTTGAGGTGATTGTCCATCCTGCCTACGGTCTTACCTGTTTGGTGTCTGTCCCCTCACTCACTCCTCAGGGCCCATGATCCTGTCTCTTTTCCACTTTGCCTTTGCACAAAAGCCACAGAGGGTGAGACACAGTGTTCATAGCCAGGGTCATAACTGGGGAGAGAATCTGGCCGCAACTCTGTGTTTCATATACTGTGTTTTACCTGTGGCCCCAGGAGAGTGTAACATAACTGCTCCACGACCCCCCTGCCCACGCAGCCTGCTAGCATCCCTGGATGCTGCCACCTCTGGTCACCCTGTCTCAGGCCCTAGACTCTGAGGCTGTGCTCCCCTAGACTTCTCTCCTTCAGCTAAACGCATCCTTCAGGAGCCACCTACCGCTCACAAGCTCGGCATTGCCTCTTGCCCTGCTTCTCTCTGGAACAACTTTCAATGTTCTCTTTTGAATTTGATCCTCTCTTTGATATTCCGGTTGGTTCAGCTTGCACACTCCATGCCTTTTGTCCATCTTGTGAATCAGCCTGAGCTGGTGTTTGCTGTCCATCCATCTTCCAGGCTCTGGGGAGGGTACTGAGCTCTGCTGAAGGCCTCTGACAGGTGGGACACGATTTGAAGGTGAAGAGACATTGTGCTCTCTTCCCTGTTGAGCGCAGGACAGCGTGTGTGGGTAAACTGGGATTTGTCTTTGCCCTCCTCCCCCCCCCACCCCCAGGAAGGCAAAACATGCAGAGGTAGGGAGTGTGTCATAGACAACAGTGCCATCTAGTGGTGCATACACAGCCTGCAGCGAAAATTACTTGACAGGAAGGTTGGTTAGAAACGTCAAATTGAGACACTGCAGTCACATCTTGACTTCAGCTAGTCGTGGAACTCTTCTGGAGCAAATGCTCACTAGAAAGCATTTGGCTTAACCCCAAAACACTCCTTTGATTTCTATTTGTATTTCTTTCCTGGACTTTACATATACATGCGATTTTTTTAATCATATATCTGGCCCTATTTTAGGTATTTTCCAAAGCAGTTAATGCAAAATAAAATCACCCTTGTCTCAATGACTGCCTGAATGGTAGCCTTTACCAAATACATTGTTCTGTTTTTATTGGAAAATCTCGTAATGAAAAATCTCTTCTTCCAAATTTGTATTTGATACAAAGGTGAGCGTGCTCTGTGTCCAAACCTAACAGTCAATCATCAAGCACTTGAGGCATTTAGGAAGAGCAAGGCTGAAGTATAAGCTAATCGGCTGTCACAGAAGCAAATGGGTTCCCCACAAATGAAGGAGCGCTGTGGTCATGGAAAGGGCCGAGGATGAGGATGCCCCTGAAAATCCAGGTATCACACAGGGACGGAAGGACAGGGCCAGCAGCAAGTAAGACAGAGAACAAAGCCTAGACTTTTAAAACATGGGCCTCCTTCTTTGAATTTTATTTAGGCAGCAAAATATACAGCCAGTCCACTGTGAGGTCACCTTTATCCCTACATTTTCAGCCACTTAATTTGTAAAGAGAATTCTAACATTGATGTGGAAAATGAATCAAATTTCACACAGTGTATTTGGTAGGTTAGACACAAAGATGTTCTAATTAAATTTATTTCTAATAACATTACACCCTCAGCCAAAGAACTATTCTAATCCAAAGCTAGCATGTACAGTGGGAGGATTTATAAAGTGAGGATGGGATCTATTCTGGTCTGGGAATTCTGTAAGAGTCCAGGAAAACAGCTGGAGGGTTTGATATCCTGATGACTTGACCATTTGTTAAAGATCCTGAAGAATGTTCACTGGCGTTCTAAATGTGCAACTCACGTGTGTCACGATACTTTCCCTGAAAACCTGTGACTGTCCCGTGAGCAATTTCTCTGCATAAAAATTAATTTAACTCGACATCCTCCAAATAAGAACAACACAATGTTCCGTGCAGCACGAGGCGCAGTCACGAAGACAAGGAAGAGTTGTCATTTAGACATTTACAAATGAAATGTAATGCTATACAAGGTTGAGCTTTGATCATTCATGCAAAAAGAAAAAGAGCATCTCCTAATTTTCCCCAGTTTTGTTTATATTTGATGCATTATAGCATCATGGTACCAAGATATATGTATTTAGTCCAGTGAATTTATTGGGAAACATGTTTAGTGATAAATGCAGAGTTTTATAGCAATCAAGGATAATATGTCACATTGGCCTGGAGATTAATATAGTTTAGCAATTCAACAATGTAAATGTCCAGAGTTTGTCTTTTAGAGTTTTAATTCCCTCAGGAGTCTCAGTATTTCATTTTTATTTGAGGAAATAAAATCCTATTTGTTTGAAGTGGCTTGGATCCAGAAAGGTCAGAAAGATCCACCCTAATGCTTCTATTAGTCAGCTGTTCCTCACCCAGCATCACCTTTCCCAGTCTTGTGCAGAGGCCCCGGGGCTGCCTGCCCAGTAGTGCTCATAGACTAGGTAAGCATCTGTCTTCCATTTACATGTACTATTTCATAAGTGTCTATTGATCTGAGCAAAACTAATAAAACATAAAATAATTTAAAAATATCACTGAGTTATGGTGTTTTCTTACGTGTAATCTTTCAAATTAAAGCTACTAAAACTCAACCTTGATACTCGCTCTAATATCTGAAACATTTGGCCAGAAATGTCCTGGCGTCGGGGTTTAAACACCAACCCTATCCATAACATGACTTCTTAAATAATTTTTACAGGGTTTTTTCCCCTGTCTACCATGACCATGTGCCACTTTTGCTAATGATTTTATGACAAGTGAATTGCAGTAACTAATGGAATTTAGTTCCTGGTCATCAGGAAGAACTTCCGACTTGGTGGGCATCATGGCAGGACTGCATGGCCGGAATGTGGCCACAGTCCCCAGGTGACATCAGAGGCTCTATCCTGAAGCATCTTCAGACTCCAGCTATATTCCTAAACATATATTGATGGGTCATGCGAGGTTTTCCCCATGCTGTTGGTGTCTCTGAGTTCCTCGAGGAGGGTTATCAGAAGATTCTTAGATGTTGGCATGGGGACCTAGGGCAAGTCTGCACCTGGTTGGAGTATTGTCTTCCTCTGACACAAGATTTGGAGCCAGGCAAAGCTCCAGCATCTCCTACCTTGATATGGAGAGGACAACCTATTTGGTTTCATTGGACTTTTAGAATTTTACGATCCCTGGGTGACGGTAATGGTTACAGCATCAAGCCTGACATTTTTGTTTGTTTTGTTTTATTTTGTTTTGTTTTTAAATATCAGTCTTTAAATTTTGGGTACTTTTACATCGAATTACTTTCCCAAAGGCCTGACATGTTTTAATAGAAGAACTTCTCAGAATGGGAGTTTCTCCCTGAGATGTGACTTGGCTGGTATAATGGTTAATTTTATGCAACTTGACTGGGCTAAGGTGTGTCCAGATAGCTGGCAAAGCATTATTTCTGGGTTCGTCTGTGAGGGTATCTCTTGAAGAGATTAACATTTGAATTGGGGTTGAATTTACTGAGTGAAGGAGATTGTCCTCACCAAAGCAGAGTAGGTATAATCCAATCCTTTGGTGGCCGGGATAGAACAAAAAGGCAGAGGAAAGAGGAATATTCTGCCTGCCTAAGCTGGGACATGGGTCTTCTCCCGCCCTCAGGCATCAGTGCTCCTGGTTCTTGGTGTTCAGTCTCACCTGGAACCACAGCACCAGCTTTCCTGGGCCTCCAGCTTGCAGACAGCAGACTGTGGGACTTCTTTGCCTCCATAATCACATAAACCAATCCCTCATACGACATCTCTTTCTGTATGTATATAAATCATATTGGCTCTGCTTCTCCAGAGAACCCTGACTAATATAGATGAAGTCTCTATAAAACACCAGGAGGGTGTTGGAAACAGGGATGTCTGTGTCTGTGGAAACTTGAATCCGAGCTGCAACCAATGTGTTAAAGAAAGAATGAAAGAAAGAAAAGTCAGTAGGGAGGCTTCTTGTGGCTGCCCCGGCTGGGTGGGAAGGGTTAGGGGAGTGTGGGGCCCTTTCCTCCACCTCTGCCTGGCCCTCCCCAGCTTTCCTCCAGAGAAGCAGTTTTCTGCAGACACCCTGACCCACTTTCTGTCCACTTTCATTTGGGTATCAAGTTATTTCTGTAGTGCCAGTTTTGGGGGGGGTGAGGGGACAGGCTGGTATTCTAATATACAGTGCTACTTTAAAATACTGAAGCATTGCTATTTTTGTTGGTGTAAAACTGCTTTTTCAATATTGACTCTGAAACATTTCATGTTTTAGGGTTATAAACCCCATTAGAATTTTATATCTAACAGAGGTCCACCCATTTAGAAAATGTTCTGACCACATCCTTCTCTGTTTATAACACTTCTGAGTTCTCTTGCTGGGCTTTTAACTCTCAATTTTCAGCTTATGAGTGAGGTCCAGCAGCTTTCTCTCTTTTTCATTTTGTCTAGGAGCCCAGTTGGACTGCATTCTCCTGGGAGAGGCTCCTGAGGGCTGTGCTGGTGGTGGGGGTGTGGGGGGTTGGAGGACAGCACAGAAGGTGTGCAAAGGGCTGGGGGCTCAGGGAACGGGGTCCCAGTGACATGATGGGAAGGCTGGATTCGTGAGTTCAAGATGAGCTAGAATTGTTGCTCTGGTCAACTTAGAGATAAGGAATCCGAAGGAGCAGCAGCTCATCTAAAGCCACATGCTGGGTGTTAGGTAGAGGACAGGAGCCCAGTTTTTGTTTTGACATCCGTTTTCTGCCTTCCAGAGTGAGAGCATCAGTAGTGTGATGTGGAAAAAGGGTGCCACTGGAGAGTCTTACACTTGCTGAAGCATATCCCACCGAGTTCTGGGGATGGAACAAGGTCAAGAATAGAGCTGGGGAGGAAAACATTTTGGTTAGTGAGGATGACAGAAAACTAGAGGTGAGTAGTTGTGAAGCTTTCTGAAATCTCAGTTGCTCTTTGGAAAAGATGTGGACGGAGGGTCCAGGCGTAGTTGCCATGGGACATCCCAAGCAGGGTTCACCGGGGTCCACCAGCGGAGCAGAAACCATTTAATTAAGGATCTCTGAGCTTCACCAGCTGGACAGAAGCTGTGATTGGGCCATTGTGTGGACTGGCAGGCCCTGGTGTTTACAGATTTGGCGATTCCCCTTTAATTACAGTGTTGAGTAGCTGCTTTAAACACCAGATGCTTTGCATTGCATTTCTTCCAGCTGCCCGGCCAGAGAGTATGACCCGGTGCTTGGTTTGTATTTCCTGTTACTGACTATGGCATCATAGCTGAGTTTTATACACACACACACACACACACGTTTATTTATATATTTTTATAAATAATTATGTATTAATTATATATTAGTTATAA
>NC_048226.1:24202402-24217899 GCF_002007445.2 Ailuropoda melanoleuca
CCATGTGTGGGATATTTTACAGAGACAGTGATGGAAAAATTGAGCAAAGGGAAAAAGAACTGACACACGTCACACAACTGTGGCTTGAGTATCTTTCCCTCTGGGCGAGGCTAGTGAACAGACAGGGCAGGGCTGGGTCAAGGCCTGGACTGACTGATTATGGAACTGACCATGGACAATTGCCAGACCTCTCCAAGACAAAGCTTTCCTTACCTGTAAAGCCAGGGGAATGCCACCTGCTACCCCACCTTGGCATGCAGCCCCATCTCAGGTCCAAAGCAGACCCTGTGAGGTAGAAGGTAAATCAATCTTGCTCTGGGATATGGTGACCCAAGAACGCCCCAGCCCATGCTTTTTCTGTGGCCTTTGGCACCAACTACACCAGAGATCCAGAGTGCCCAAGTTAATTCTGGGGTTTCCGTTGTCCTTTGTGATCCATCTTCCCTGACTGCTGTGAGGCTCCCCTCTGGAATGGCCCTGAAATTGTGGTGGAATCTACAATTCTGATCACCAAGTCTGATGTGGTACAGGGAGTTTCCCCACACCATCAAGCGATTCTTTGACACTAGCTGGCTGTCTTATGATTAAACCCAGTTCTGACACTATCTACCTGGAGAGAGAATCCGATCTCACAAGTTAAAGGCTTAGGTCCATAACACTGCCTCTACCTGAGATGACAATTGCAGGTCCTGGTTATCACCTGTGCTTCTGACTGATCCACTATACTATAAATTAGAGGTTCCCATGACCCCCTCTTTGTGTTTGATTAATTTGCTGGAGTGGCTCACACAATTTAGAGAAATATTTTTACTTACTAGATTACTATTTATTATAAAAGGATATAACTCAGGAATGGACAGGTGGAAGAGATGCATAAAGCGAAGTATGGGCAAGGGGCACAGAGCTTCCATGGCCTCTCTGGGAGCCCCACTCTCCCAGCACCTCCACATGTTCACCAACCCTAAAGCTCCTAACACCATTCTTTTGGGATTTTATGGAGGCTTTATTACATATGCACAATTGATTAAATTATTGACCATTGGCTATTAATTTAATCTCCATCTCTCTCCCTTACCCTGAGGTTGGAAGGGTGGGGCTTAAAGTTCTAACCCCCTAATCACATGGTTGATTCCTCTGGTGACCAGCCCCCATCCTTAGGGAACCTAAGAACATTTCAAAACTTATTTTGTTAACATAACAAAATACACATTTATGGTGCTTAACCCTTGGAAATTCCAAGGGAGATTTGTTCTAGGAACGGGACAAGGACCAAACATTTATTGTTTATTATAAATCATAATATCACACTTACCTTCTGGGAACTTCCCCAAGTCACTCGAGACTCTTTGAGGCATGGACCATATACAGAAAGAGGGAAATTCACTCACTTCTCATTTGACAGAACCTATCTTCTGTGCTCTTATCCTCAGGATGTTTCTTTCTCTGAACCACGGAGCCACGAACACAGGCTAAGTGTAGGAATTAGTTGGAACCGGGACCGGGGACATCATATATATGGATAATGGTCTTGGATACCAAGATGAGGTGGTTACATTTTGTCTTGTGCCCACGGGGGATCTATAGATGACTTTTTAGGGGCAGCAACCTTGGCAATGCATAGCAAGAAGCCAGTTTGAGAGACTGCGCAAAAATTTTCTCCTGGACTGAAAATTCACTCCCCCCCTCCTCATGGGAAGAGAGAGATCAAAGGGATGCTGGGTCATGGTGCTTAAAAGTGGAAGAACAGTGATAAAACTATGAATAGGCAAGTTGATAGAGAAAAAAAAAACAGGTTTGGACACCAGGTAATAAGACAAGTAAGAACAATAGTATCGATAACACTAGTTAACATACCTAGGCATTTGGATTCTAGAAATCCTGGGAGGTTAAAAGTCTTGGCTCTGGCTGTCCTGTTGAGTTAGGTAGAGTTGGGAAGAAAAACCATGCTCACCATGTTCCTTCTCTGGCCGTTCTAATCAATTCACTCACTCTTCTGAATGCCTTACTGCCCTCCTGGAGTGCTGGCCAGGTCTTCCCAGACACTCTTTATGCTGGTGGCTTCAAAGACAGCAAGCCCTTCTTGCTCTGCCTGGCTGTCTCTGCCTGTGCCCTTTCTTACTCTTTCTAAATTTGAAGTCTCCTTACCCTCTGCTTATCCTAAACCCTTTCCCAGGGGAGGTTCTAGTCACTTTTAGCGTTTCAGAGACTATCTACATGTCAGTGGTGCTCAAATAAAAACCTTTAGCTTATTCACTTTCCTCCTGGTTCATACTGAAAATTTTCATGGTCAGTTAAACACCACATTCACACCTCAAATGGGACACGCTCCCTAAGGAACTTACTATCTTTGCCTACTAAACACACCTTTCCCTCAGTGTGACTGTCTTCTATTTTCACTTCCAGTTGGCCTCAAACATTACTCTGGGTGATGCTGGTACCCATCTATGCTCTCACCTGACCCAGAGCTCTCAGGATGGCTGCCATAGACCCTGACAAGTCTCTCTGCCCCAGTCTCAGGCAGATCTGACCTTGTCACCCCCTTACAGAAAACATTGGAATGGCTCTCTTTTGCCTAGAATAGAAATCCTCAACTAGGGGTGATTTCTTCCCCTCCTTTCCCCAAGGGGATTCTTAACAGTGGTGGAGACATGTTTGGGGGGACAATTGTTATAAGTATCTTGTGGGGAGAACCCAGAGATGCTGCTAAACACCCTATAATCATAAGATGGTCCCGACAACAATCCTCCAGCCCCGAGTAGCACGAGCACAGAGGATGGGCATCTCTGACCTAGAATTAAGCCCACATGGTGCCCAAGACCCTTGCCCTTTGTGGACTGGCCCACAACTTTGCTTTGGTTTTGCCTTTCATGTCAGCAACATAGATTTCCTTCTACTTCCCACAAGTGGGTGCCCACTGTGTCTTCGCTCATCCCTGTGCCCTGTAGTCTCTTCTGCTTTGTTGTCCTTTCATTTGCCTTTTGAGAGACGAAATGCCTCCTACAGCCTTTGAGACTCATTTCAGGCCATACTCTTGCATGAAATGTTCTCTGGTGTTCTAGTCACCTGGCACCCATGCTGGGTTCAGGGTCACCTCCCTTATATACTTGTCTTCCGACTAAACTGTGAGATGCTTTGTGGTGGGATGATGCCTTTTCAAACCTGGTTGTATCTTTTACACCAGGCATACAATGGGCATTCAAAATGTTGATTAGATTTGTTGATTTCAGTTCAATGATGACTGAGTGAATAAAGTAATGAATAGATGAAGTGAATGTGTTGTGGAAAATACAAATCAGACTGGTGAGAAACCAAGTGACACTCGGAGAAGTAGGAGAACTCGGGTTTATTTTACGCGGGTGGACCCAGAGGAGCTCGCACTCAAAATTCTGGGCCCCAGGTAGCGGGCTTATAGAGCTTTAATAGGGCAGTGCTGGTGGTCAGGTTCCAAGGGCTGTGCTGACTGCTGGTAGGTGGGTTTAAACTGGGAGGGGTTGCTTTAGGTGGGAACAGCGGTTAGGGCAGTGTAGGGAACTTGTGGCGGGAAGCCTATTTACAGAAGCAGAAAGAGCTGGTTATCTCTTGCTCAAGCAGGTCTTCTGGTTATCTCTCAGTATTACTAGTGACTATCCATCTTTTTGGGCCTGCTGGCCTGGGCCTGCTCTGGGTAATTTTCCTCTTCAAATGAAACCCCATATTGAAGCATTTATGTCCAAGACATTTTAAATTTTGTGGGACTGATGCCCCAACAGTGGATAACTTACATTAAATAAGTAAACAACAGCAATTTAAACTGGAAACAAGTACTTTATTATGAAAAATGTATGATGCTTGTCAAGCTGTAGGATATTTTGCTAAATATTATCAAATTTTATTAAATTGCCAAGTACGTGGAAAATGTCAAAAGGGAGAAAGTACATATGAAATGAAATATGACCAACTTGGAAATGTCAAATGTTATTACATTTTGTTATAAATCATTATAGCTCTTTGAGAAACTATAACACCTCAAGATACTTGAGTTCCAGGGTGCAGGCTCAGTTCTGCACAAAGCCCTTCATCCTTCTACTCTTCAGCTCTCATTTGCAGTGTAAAGTTTTCATAATGGTGTAGTTTTAGAATACAGGTGAGCTTTGGTGGGCTGAGTTCTGGAGCTGATGGCCAAGAAAGAATTCTTGAGATGTCTTTAGTGCAAAATAGTGGTTTTATTAAAGCACAGGGACAGGACCCGTGGGCAGAAAGAGCTGCTGCACTGGGGTTGTGAGGAGTGGCTGATTATATACCTGGGAGTTGGAAGAGGTAAGGAAAAGGGAGGTTTCAAAAGGATTTTCATACATTAAAAAAGACTCACAGGATACCAGAGGCTTTGCCATTGTCAAGTGAAAGCTGTTTTTCCCTCTAGCAAGGCATTAACGTGGAGACAGTTGGGAGCTTCCTGGAGGAATGTCACACACATCCCACCCAGGAGTGGGCGGGAGGGGTTTGTGGGGTGCCAGCTTGTGCTTTGTCCTCAGCTTGGCTTCTGCTCATTAGTAATATTGAGGGTTCTCACTCTTTTTTATTTTATTAAATCCAATAGTTCTTATTAAGGACATTGCTTTTTATACATAAGTCTGTGAAAGGGGCCTTCACGTGTTTACCATTGCTATAATGTGTAGAGAGAGACAGCAAGGATGTTCAATTTAACCAAGTGACACAGGAAGAACTAAGCACGTATAAGTGGCATACCACAGACAGAGAAAATTAAGTTATGTTACTTTATTGGGATCACCAAGGAGGGAATACATAATTCAAGCAACCAGAAAAAAATCCGTCCTACTCACAAATGGAGAAACCAGTGGTGTCTGTATATATGACTGGCTGGATTGAACACACAAATGAAAGTCAGACAAACTTCTAGTCAATTTTGAAACACTTGGTGGCAGGAGCTTTTTTCCATTTTATCTTTTGGAACAAAGTTGGCTTGCCTGGAGAGAGCAGAAGTGAGCAGGGGCTTCTGGATTCCATGTCTGTGTTGAACATGATTATGTGTTCCTTCCCAATGCCTGTTGCACAAAACACTTAGTAGTGTAAGCTGCTCAGTGAAAGATAAAAACGTGAGAGATGCTGAAATGTGAGAGATTCTGCATGCTCTATTTTTCTCTTGCAAATTCCCAACGTTTGTTAATATGGTAAAGACTGAAAATTCCCACAGCAAAGGGACCTACTAAGGTATTTACAAAGCAGTTTATTTAAATTAGAGTTTCAAAACCCCATCTGTCAAATTCTCCTCAAAATCTGTTAACTCTTTGTTACTACAAGTAAGGTTGTAAGTGTGGAAATGGAGGATATATATTTAGGAATTTTAATAGAAACTTGACACCCAACAACCCCATGTGTCATCAGGGGCTTATCTAGGTGAGTAGCTATGGGCCAGTTCAGGAGTTGGGGATGAGTTGCTTGCAGTGTGAGCTGCAGACTATAGGTACCACGTTACAGCGTGCAAACTCTAAGGGTGATTTTTCAACTACAGTGCATGCTTACACATCTGAGAAAATAGAAGCATTTTTTTTTTACAGTTACCGCGATTTATTTTTTTTTTAAACAGAAAACCCTTTAATTAACATGTTTTATATTTACAGTTTATTAGCTAGTCAACATCAATATGTAAAAATAAGTGGTAAATACGCGCCTCTACGGTATGGTTTTGCGTAAACTGCAATGATTCATTTGATTTGAAAAGTCATCGGTGGTTATTTCAACTGAACTACTCCTTTCTGTAAGGAGCGGCATTAGATCTGCAGTTGTGGAGCCATTGGAAAGCCCTCTGCAGACCTTGGTCCGGTGGATTTCCACGTGAATACATTCTCAAGCAGGAAATAAGGTGGCACGAATGACAGGACATTGGACCTAGCACACCCTAAGCCAGCCCTACAGGCAGGGTTCTGAGACTGCAACTCCGCGGGCGACTCCACCTTGACAGGCTAGTGGGGCTGTGGCTGCCGCCCCTCCCTGCTGCTGGGCGGTGGGAGGGAGGGACCGAGGGAGAGAGGACACCAGGGCCGAGGGAGCAGGAAAATAACTGACTCCTGTTTCCAGAGCGGCTGAAGCTCCTTGGGCGTGAAAGTCTCTCTGCAAGGGAAGGCTGGAAGTAGCTCACAGTTGTTTCGGAATCCTACCAGCGGAAACACTGTCTCCAAGCACAGATGTGCAGCATCTGACTCCTTTCTTCCTAGGAGTACCTGTTGTCACTCAGTGATTTTTAGTCGCCAGATTCAGGAACACAGGCAGGCGGGGGCGCAAGGGCTAGGGCGCGTGGGAGGGCTCTGCCTGCATGATGTATATACCTTCTGGGCTTGTGAGAAGTGAAACACGTCTTTGGTTCTCGACAAATGGCTTTGTCATCTTGACAAATGGCAAGAGAGTTGTAGCCGTAGCTGTAGCTGTTGGGCAGTCTCAGGGGCCGGTTGTTTACAATCATCTCGTCCCCCGAAATCTTGCAGAGCGGGTGGGAATTGGTGCCGTGGGCCATGGGCAGGGGCTGTGCTGCTAGTTCAGGGAGTGACTGCACACAGGCCAATCAGGGCTCTTGGGGCTGCCGTCCTCCTTGGAGCACTGTGATGTCTTTATGGCCGAGAGGCCCGCCTACAGGGTGAGGGTGAACACAGTTTTTCCCCAGCTGGTGCAGCCAGTAGTTGTGCCGGAGCTGCTGGCTCAGCATCTGCCAGCGGGCTGGGTCTAGCAGGTCCCTGGAGGGCCAGATGTGTGTGTCTGGTGGGAAGGCGAGCACGCCCATGACCTGATGCACCTTGGCCAGCTGGCTCCCTTAAGCCTGACCAAAGCGCTCTCTTGCACGTCTCATGGCATCCGAATGGCACATCTCCAGTTCTGCCCGATGAGTTCAGTGAACTCCTGAATACTTAGGCTGAACTCCAGGCAGCTCTTCATGCCACTCTGGCGTACCAGCTTCACTGCCGCGTTGTAGTAGCCTCGGCGCAACAGGTCCATGCGCTTCCTCTTACACAAGCTGGCTGCCGCGGGCTGGTCGCTGCTACTCCTTGAGTTGCTCGATCCTGCGCTTGCACAGCTCATCCTCCATCTGGATGGCCTCCACCACCTTCCTCTTGAGGATGCTCAGCCTCTCCTCTGCGTCATCTAGAAGGCTGACCATGGAGTTCTCGGCGGGGCAGCTGCTCAAGGTCTTCTTCAGCTCGGCCACCACCATGAGGATGTGACTCATCTCCAGGTCGATGTTTTTCTGAGCAGCCCAAAGGCATTTATTTAGTGTTTTGTAGGAAGTACCTTGAGGATCAGGTACTCCTGCATCTTCAGGGTCATGGAGAGCAGAGCAGCTGACTCCTATATTGCCATCTTAAATCCACTGAAACCTTAGCCACAATCATTGTAATTTAAAATCAAGCCAGTGTCAGTGAAACTAAGTGAAACTTGTATTATTTATTTTTAATCCTAATTTGCTGATAGTGGAACAAATTTTATTGGATTATTTTTTAACCAAGAAAAGACACAACCTAGTGCTGAGGTGAAGTGGAGAGGATGGACGTGGTCTGAGACAACGAAGACCAAATGAGTCTGTTCTCATATTACTTAGAAGTACTATGTCTTGCGTACTGAATCTGTGGTTTCTTTTTCAAAGTTTTTTTAAATCAAGGTGAACTTCATCTAACATAAAAGTAGCCATATTAAAGAGTACAAGTCACTTCATAATGTTGTACAACCTGAATTTGCTTTTATTGCTGTGGTTGAAGGTGAGAGAGCAAAACCTCCGGTGTATTAATTGCAGAGATACACTGGCTAGTGAAGCAAGGACACATTCAAAAATTTAAGTGGTTTCACAAAGGCAATGAAGAGTTGGGTTAAAACAACAAAAAAATTAGAGTAAAGTGTGGAATTCAAAGGCAATAGCATCAGATGCTTAATGTTATACCTCTAAATATTACACACTAGTACTTGGATGACTTCCAATAAAGCTGAACTTCAGGCAATATTCGTGAAAAATAACTTTGATATGGTTCCTTTGAAATGCTGAGGCAAAGTACCACCAATATGACAAATACAGCTAGTGACATGCTTCTCCATTTTTCCTAATGAAAGCCCAGACAATGTAAGCACAATAGTAGCCCTTTGGGTAGATGTTCAATGTGGTGGCGGTGTGAAGAAAGAACTTTGTCTTTCAGCTTCATTATTAATAAACACATAAGCTCTGAAGTGCAGGAAGTCATGAAGGATCACCTAGTTAACAAAGGTGGTTTGGAGCGTTCAGTTTGGCATAGGAGATCGTTCTGATGTTGAAGTGATAATGACAGGTAACTATTCTGGACCAGGTACCAGGTAAGTCAATCCATGGCTTTTTTCCCTGAGAAAGCTTTTTTCTATCTCACAAAATGCCTGCACCTAAGTAATGTATTTAGTTGTTTTTATTATTTATTTTTTAGATTTTATTTATTTATTTGAGAAAGAGACAGAAAGCACGCACACATGCAGGGGCAGAGGGAGAGGGAGAAGCAGACTCCCTTGCTGACCAGTGATCCCGTCATGTTTTTTGATCCCAGGACCCCTGGATCATGACCTCAGCCAAAGTCAGATACTTAACCAACAGAGCCACCCAGATGCCCTTAAATAATATATTTAAAGATGGGCAGATTGATTAGAAAAATAAATCCAGTATCCATGTCCTTTGTAGCTTCTCCCAATAGGAAATGGACTCCTTTTTCCCCTCTGTGAATCTGGTTTGGTTTTTTACATGTGTTGCCTAATAGAATAGAGAGGAAATAAAGGCATGTTAGTTCTGACTCTAAAGCCTCATGGAACCTTGCCTCCTTCTCTCTTGGACCCCTGGCAAGCCTGAGCTAGTCTAATGGGTAATGGGAGACAGAGGTCTCCATCACTTACACTCTGCCAACAGCCTTCCCGCTCCCAGACAAATGACACTTCCTAGCACAACCACTCCCACACTGAGCAGCCTGCTGATAGCAGCTGCCCAGGGAAGCACAACCAAGCTCAACTGAGTCTGGCCCAGATGCCAGAACTGACCAGTTGACCCAAAAACATGAGAACAGTCATCAACAATTATTCTAAGTCCCAGCATTTTGGGATAATGTAGTAAAAACTGTGAATTATATAAAGGTTGAGGTGTTAGCATTTTGAGATGATTCTTTTTGTGATGTACCATGAAAGTGGATCACAAAAAACTGGTATTGTATATCTATGTGTGATGGTTTGAAACTTCTGAACAAATTTGATTGTTTTTTTAAGATGAGAAGGAAGTTTGGTCCCAACTTTTCAATTATGTAAATGGGAGAGCCAGATGTGCCTCCTTGTCTGTTAGCTTCAGCATTTTCCATGATCCTAATACTTCTCTGCAAGGAGGAAAGGCAATGTGGATTTCAATGACAGATAAGATTGAAGGGCAGAAGTAAAAGTAAGAAGTGTGGAGGAGTAATGTGTACTGACTGTGTATGGTAGGCTTGCCAGAGTTAGGAAAACAAGCAAACATATACAAGGTGTCCAGTAAATTTGAATTTATATTAATAAAATACAAATAATTTTTAGTGTATTTCTCAAATATTGCATAGGGCATACTTGCACTAATATATATGTATATATACGTGTATATATAACTATAGTTATATAGTTGATCTGAAATGCAAATTTAACTGAGACTCTTGCATAATTTAAAATACATTTGTAATTCATCATCTACGATTCTGGTTTTCCTTGCATTATTGTCATAATTCCTATGGAGCACACTGGCAAATATTAAGGGTGTCTATCTCAGAAAAAGTGGTGTCTGCTGAGTGATACATCGTGCATATGGTCATGGGAGTAAGTTGACTCAAATAGAAATTGGGGTCTAGAATGATGAAGAGGGAAAAGAAGTGAGCAATAAGCAAATGAAATTTGTTGATGTAACAAATAAGCTGGGATTCAACAGGGGTGCCATACCGTGCCTGGGTGGCTCAGTCTGTTAAGTGTCTGTCTTTGACTCAGGTCATGATTCCAGGGTCCTGGGATCAAGTCCTCCATTGGGCTCCTTGCTCAGCCAGGAGTCTGCTTCTCTCTCTCCCTCTGCTGTGCACACTCTTTCTCTGTCAAGTAGATAAATAAAATCTTAAAAAACAACAACAACAACAACAACAACACAGGGTGCCAGAATGGAACACTCTTTATTTTTCATCAGGGTAAAATTGGCACATACATGCATATATACACATACACAGACTTTAGTAGGCATATACATGTAATATATAGATTTCTTTTTCTTGGCTTAGAACATATAAAAAGAATTCTTGTATTGAACGTAAGGTCATCAGTTTTCATTCTCTATGTTGAAATTGCTCTGAAAAAAAAAACTGTGACGTTCTTAAAAATAGTATATCTATTCTCAGAGGCAAAGTACTCAGTAAGAAAGCTTGTCTTCAGCTATATATTTCAGCTAGTGTTTCTAGAAACTTGAATATTAACCCCACTGACTAGAAGAGAGGCTGGGTACCCACTAGAAAGGACCCTGTGACACCATGGCAAGGGTACACGGTAATGACATACCCTGTTCTTCCCCAAAGACACCCATGCCAGTTTTATTCAGCTAAACAACCACTGGGAAATTGACATGTCTAAGTCATACCTGCTTCCTGGGGGCTACTTGCACCCAGTGACTGGTCCATAGGTGGCTACAAAATCCAGGCTCTCTTGCCTCAAAGGTGGACTGTGCTGAGGCATCATGGTGCACTTGCTCCGTCTGCCCCTTCTTTTTTCTCTTCCTCTCACAGTGTGGCTCCTGAGAGCACTTCCATTCAAACTCCTGCAGATGGTTCTCAGAGCCTGTTTCCCAGGAAACCTGACCCTTAGGAGCACATCATTCTATAATCATTAAATGATTCTCACTTGGACCAATAAAAATTAGGAGATACAGTTTTGTTTTCTCAACAAGTGGTAATTTGAATGAAATCGCTTAAGGATATTTGTTCATCATGCTTGTTGACTCAGAGGAGTCACTGTGGGGTCTATCTCAGTGATAAGCTTGAAATCATCAAACACCCTGCCTTGCCTGCTGATTTCTTTACAATCGGTATCTCACCATCCTTGAGATAGAGCCCTGGCTAACAGGAGCTGCAAACACATCCTTTGTTTACTTACTGCTGGTTTACTTACTCTATAAAGGGATATCTGAGGCAGGAATAAAGGGAGAAATAATGAAAACTTCTTCCTTCTCTCCTTCACAGATGATGACAGACTGTCTTCTGCTGCTTGAGTTAAACTTGGCCCACTGTGCATACAAAGACACTGGGTCCCATTCTTTGGGCAGGAAAAATGTAATGGGGCTGGCTCTTGGTAGTGGGGATATGTTGCCTTTCCCAAGGTGGGGGGTGGGGTAGTGGTGCTAAATATTTTCTTTAGGTATTTAAGCAATGTTCCACATTTGGCATCTTCCTAGAGTTCCTGACTTCTCCCTTGTGTGTTAAATTTGTACTGGACACTTAAACTGGCTATCATTGCAGATATTCCAAATTCAGCATGTTTGCAAATAAACTCAATCTCTTTCTTCCTGATTGCCATCCTTGTTTATCTTGTATCCCTATCTTTTTAAAAATTTTTAGTTAAAATTTTTTAGTTAAAAATAATTTTTAAGATTATTTATTTATTTGAGAGAGAGAGAGCACGAGAGAGTATGAGTTGGGGGTGGGGGTGGGGCAGGGAGAGGGAGAAGGAGACTCCCGCTGAGTAGGGAGCCTGATTCAGGGCTCGATCCCAGGACCCCAGGATCATAACCGACCTGAAGGCAGGCGCTTAACTGACTGAGCCCCCCAGGTGCCCCATTGTTTTTCTTTTTCTTTTTCTTTTTTCTTTTCTTTTCTTTTCTTTTCTTTTCTTTTCTTTTCTTTTCTTTCTTTCTTTCTTTTTTTTTTAAGGTTTCATTTTTCTTTCCACACTACCCAGGGAGGGGTCAATACAATGTTGTTTTGCATTCCTGTCATAACTTAAAGGGAAACTTTCACAATGTCTGGAGCCCTTGATGTCCTGCAAATGAAGGAGGAGGATATCCTCAAATTCCTTGCAGCAGGAACCCACTTAGGTAGCACCAACCTTGACTTCCAAATGGAACAGTACATGTACAATGGAAAAGTGATGGTATCTACATCATAAATCTGAGGAGAACCTGGGAGAAGCTTCTTCTGGCAGCTTGGGCCATTGCTGCCATTGTAAACCAAGCTGATGTCAGATCATATCATCCAGGAATACTGGCCAGCAAACTGGGCTAAAGTTTGCTGCTTTACTGGAGCCACTCCTATTGCTGGCTGCTTCACTCCTGGAACCTTTAGTAACAAGATCCAGCAGCCTTCTGGGAGCCCAGACTTCTGGTGGTTACCGATCCCAGGGCTGATCACCAGCCTCTCACAGAGTCATCTTACCTGCCTACCAGCGCTCTATGTAACACAGACTCTCCTCTGTGCTATGTGGACATTGTCATCCTTTGCAACAACAAGGGAAGTCACTCAGTGGGTCTGATGTGGTGGATGCTGGCCCAAGAGGGTCTGCGCTTACGTTGGACCATTTCCCTTGAACACCCATGGGAGGTCATGCCTGATCTCTACTTCTACAGAGATCCTGAAGAGATTGAAAAGGAAACTCAAGCCACTACTTAAAGGCTGCTATGAAGGAGCAATTTTATGGTGAGTGGACTGCTCTAGCTCCCGAGTTCACCGCTGTTCAACCTGAAGTCATAGACTGGTCTGAAGGTGTGCAGGTGCCCTCTGTGCCCATTCAGCAGTTCCCTACTGAAGACTGGAGTGCTCAGCCTGCCACTAAAAAGACTGGTCTGCAGCTCCCACTGTTTAGGCCATTGAATGGGTAGGAACAACCATTGAGTGGTCTTAGCTGCTCTTGCACAAAAGCAAACAAAATGGAAATAAGATTGATAGAAAATAAACAGTTTCTAAAAAAAAAAAAGGAGAAAAAGAAAAAAAAGGAAAAAAGATAGATTTTATTTTTAAGTAATTTCTATACCAAAGTGGGCTTTGAACTCACAATGCTGAGATCAAGAGTCACATGCTCTATCAACTAAGCCAGCCAGGGGCCCCTTGTATTCCCAGTCTTGGTTGCTAGTACCTATATTCATCCTGTCCCCCCAGGTGAAAATCTGGAACTTATTCTTGACCCTCTCCTCTCTCTATCCTTTACCCAGCTTCCATGTAATCAGTGGTCCAGTCCTATTTACTCTCTTTCCTAAATATCTCTGAAATACATCCTCTCCACGCTATCCTCAGAGCCATCGTAAATTTCAGGACATCATTCTTTCATGCTTTGACTGTTGAAAGAGTCTCTTATTTGGTCAGTTTCCCTATAGT
This sequence comes from Ailuropoda melanoleuca, assembly GCF_002007445.2. Lineage (NCBI taxonomy): Eukaryota > Metazoa > Chordata > Mammalia > Carnivora > Ursidae > Ailuropoda > Ailuropoda melanoleuca. The sequence goes on from NC_048226.1 coordinate 24,215,743, forward strand.
GACTCCCTTCTAACTCTTCTATCACTCTTCTGCTAGATCTGATTCTGTTTTCCCTTGGCTTGGCATTGAGCGATAACATGGCCCCTTAGAGATAACATGGTGCCTGAAGGCTGGCTACTTACTCAGGTGATTTTCAAAACGTGATCCACGGAGTCTGGAACAAGTCTCCTTTCACCAGTTTTAGATCCGGAGCTTGAAGAAAGGTAACCTCAGCTTTGGAGGGTTTGGAAACTGTCATGATGTAATACTATTTGTATATTCCCCAAACACCCCAAGTTGCTTCACAACTATTTTCTCTTGTCCACGGATCTTTTCTGTCTGGAACAATCTTCACAGATTTTATAACTTCATAGATCACTGATTACATTTCAAAATGGTGCTTGAAAGTCACCTCATCTTCGAAACCTTCTCGAACCTAGGGCAGAGCCCATCAGAAGACACCTCAGTTTTATCTTTTACCATTTGGAATTGAGAAAAAGTTCCCTATATCAACTGCAAATCCATGACTTTTTAGATTCTATTTTCTTTTACTCCTACTTGAAAATTGGCCAATTCCTTTCTGAGTTCATTTTTTTTTCATAAAAAATGTAGTAACTGCAATCTATAACAACTAGAATAGACTAGTTCCATTTTCCAACCTCTTCCCTTTGAGTTATAAGTTCATTAGGCATATGATGTGACTTCTGAGTTATTGCAAACAATGGTTTTACCAGATATTTTGCCACTGTATCATGTAGATTGTGATCCTTTTGGCCTCCAATAATAATTTTCTGACAAGCATGCTGCCTGACACCTAAGTCAATAACACATATTATAAATTCTTAATGATGTCCCCAAACCTGATACTAACTTTTTGTATTTGCATGATAGATTAGGTTTCACTGTGGTAATAACTCCAAAATGTCATGGCTTAAAGAAGCAGATTTTTTGAGGAGTTATGATGGAGGAGGAGTAGGGGACCCCTTTTTCAGCTGGTCCCCTGAGTCGAGCTGGATAGGTACCAGATCATCCTGAACATCCACAGAATCAGCCTGAGACACAGGAAGATACATCTGGATCTCTACAAATGAACACCTCCAGCGCTGAGTATTGAGGTATGAAGCAGGGATCCGTGAAACTGTGCACAGATATCAGAAGATAAATGGAAGGGTGAGGGAGCCTCCGCGTTCGGGCACCGAGAAGCGGTAGCCACCTGCACGGGGGAGTGGGCGGACTCGTGGACCGGCACCCACGAGAGAGCACTCTGAGACTGTGAGCCGGGGAATGCTAGCGACCAGTCTGAAAACTGGAGATCTGGAGCGCCCACAAACCACACTGAAACGGAGCTCCGGAGCGCGCAGTGGTAGCTGGCGGCTGGCAGTGTTAGAATCACAAAGGACAGAGACCTGCTGGCCCTGGAAGTGAGGGCTGGGATGCTGGGTGTGAGGCACACATCCAGGGACGCTGCAGGGTTGAGCAGCACCAACAGAAACAGAGTTAAAGTGGCCAGAACATCAGTGGAGAATGGTCTGCGATCCTTCTGTTCTGAGACAGAGGCTGAGATTCAGCTACTCCTGCTCTGACTCTCAGAAGAGCCACAGAGAACTGCCAGGGAAAGCCATCAGAGAACAAAAGCCTGTAAATACTGGCTCACAGTGTGCTCATCCCCCTCCCCCCTCCCAGGGGACACGGAGACTCTACCCAAATAGGGTTGCCTGAGTATCAGCGTGGACGGCCCCTCCCCCAGAAGGCAGGCTGAAAAATCAAGAAGCCCACATCACTAAAGTCCCTATAAAACAAGAGCACACTGCCTGGGTCCTGGTCAATAATTTGGGCTCTGGACAGCCCAACAACCTCTCCTCATCAGAATGATGAGAAGGAGAAATCCCCTCCCCCAGCAAAGAAAAGACAATGAGTCTGTGGCCTCTGCCACAAAACTAATGGATATGGAGATAACCAAATTATCAGAAATGGAGTTCAGAGCAACAATGGTCAAGATGATGTGTAGACTTGAAATAAGTAATGTTAATGAGNTTAATGAAAATGTTAATGAAAATATAGAATCTCTAAGAGTGGAAATGAGAGCGAATTTGGCAGAAATTAAAAATTCTAAAATCAAATGCAGTCAAAACTAGAGGCTCTGATGGCCAGGGTGAATGAGGCAGAAGAACGTATCAG